>NW_022437002.1:15111088-15130135 GCF_009761245.1 Sapajus apella
TAAGACTCAATAAATATTTGCTGAATGATCTGTATACTGGGAAGACCTGGGAAGCCAGAACAAAAGAGAAAGGAGTGATTACCTTCTCTTTCTCCCTACACCTTTCTCTCCTTTCCCTGGAGGTCAGGAAAGCGTCACCTGTGTCTGGAGGTTATAAGCCCCTCAGGAGAAACCAGGGTACCAGTCAATTGGCTGGTGGGAGGGGATTGGGGGTTGGGAGAACTGGTGCCAAATGCTGTGAATTTTTCTACTATGTTCCTGTCCCAGCTAATAATAATAATTATAGCGATAGCAGTTTATTATGTGCCAGGCACCGCAACATGCGCTTTACATTCATTATTTTATTTTATCCCCATAACTGGGTGATAGGTGAAAGATTCACCAATGAATACTGGCACCATCCAATCAGAGCAGACCCCTGCCACAGGAGCAGGGAAAGCTGTAGCAGCCTGCCTGTGAGCTACACAGGACACCCATGCATGCCACCCTGTACAGTGAGTGGCATTACTATACCCATTTTACAGATAGGGAAAGAGGTGACACCTTGCCGAGGGCCACAGCTGTGCAGAGCTTGTACTCATGACCACAGGGAGCACCACCTCCCTGGGCATGTATAGCAAGAATGGTTGGTCTGACCTGCTAAAAAATAGGTCCTCTTCCCCCACATCATTTACTTACTTACTCGCTTGCTTGCTCATTCCCTGCCTCCTCCCAGGTAGGAGCTGAATGACAGGAGTCAGAAGGAACAGAAAACATAATCCAAAAGCAGGACACATGAAGTTGGGGCAGGCAGTTGATGAAGCCAAGCAGATGCAGGGAGGAGACAAAACCAGACTTATTGCTGGTGCTGCTGCTGCACACAGAGAAATGGCCATATGCTGGTCCTGCCTGAACCTGTGTGTTCACCTGTCCCTCAGCCCTTCACACCATGATCTCCTTCTTCTTAGTGGGCTGCATGTGGGGGCAATGGGCATCCCGAAGGGGGTCAGAGGCCAGGCAGGCAGTGCTAGAGCTGGCTCTTCCCACATATCTTCCTCCTGTGATGTCCAGGAAGACCGGAAATCATCAGAGCTGTCTGGGAAGAGGATAGAAGGTTGGTTCAGGGGCATAACGGTAAGTGGGACTGGGGTCTGCTATACCAGGTGATAGGGGTGAGTTATAGGAGCCCAATACTATCCTAGGAGACATAAGATAGAACAAGGGGGAAGAGGGCTAAGGTGGCAGCTTCCACCTAAGGGCAGCAAGAATGGACCAGAGTACAAGCCAGGGACCCAGGCTGGGCAGAATAGAGACATGGAGGCAGAGCTGGAAAAAAATCAACATACATAGATGAGTAGACAGGAGACACAGAGGCAGGCAAGAGCCTCAGTAGACAGGAAACAGTTGGAAACAGATAGAATCCAAGTGTCAGAGAGGAACCTGGAGCCTGGCCCCAGGGAACAAGTGTTGGCCCCAGGGTCCCCTGTCGACTGGGCTGGGCCAGCTGCCACATTTTCACACCCCTCCTGCAGGAGCATACCTTGCAAAGCTGCCTGAAACCTGCAGCCTCCCTGAACATCACAAGCAAATACTGCCTTTAGAGTAAGATGCTGCCCCAGCCCACGGTTCCCCAACCTTGGTCTTCCCCTCCCAGGTGGGAGGGCAGCCACAGTCCTCCCGGAGCCTCGGTGTCTGGGAGGGCTCTGCATCCAGGGTGGCCAGAGCTGGGCAGGGGTCCTGAGCCAGCAGGCTGTGAATCTTGCTTGCATCTGCCCTGGGTTGTAAGCCCCTCCCTGACACCTCAGCAACAGCCACAGATCTGCTCTGTATAACATCAGGAATTCACCAAACCTTAGGGCTGGAGGCAGTCTTGAAAAATCTAGCCCATACTCAGGCACCTTACTTCTATGCAGCCTCCCTGATAAGACTGCTCCAGCTACTATTCACATCCTTCCAGTGACAGGAGATTCACTCTTTAAAGGCCATTTAGGTGGCCATCATTCTGCCTTTCATAAAATCCTTTAATGTACTGAGCTAAAAGCAAGTACTGGTCCTTTCTGACTTCAATGAGAAGTTCTCTAAAGCACCCCACGCCCATATGCTTGTCCTATCCGAACCTGTGTGTCCACCTATGTCCCCCAGCCCGTCATACCATGACCTCCTTCTTCCTAGTGGGATGCATGTGGGGGCAGCATACTCTGCTCCACCCTCTCACCTGCACCCACACTCTCCTCTCTCCTCCAGAATCTTCGGTCTGTGTTAGGATGCAGTGACCCCTACATACTTCTGCCTTCCCTTAGGAGGGATGTGGGGTTCCTGGGTCACCTTCTCTCCTCTTAATAAGCCCTTCTTGTCGTGATCCCACCCATAATTCCCAAGCTAGATCCTTGCCTCCAGGTAACATCTCTAGTGTCAGGCAGCAGCCCCAGCAGACACTTCCCACTGATAGCCACAGGGGTCCCCACGCCCTCTGCTCAGCCGCTAAGGACTCTGAAAATCAACCCCTTGGGAAGTGACTGGTGTGGCATAAGACCAGGGGATTTATAGTCAGACTTGGTCACTGTGACCTGGGCAAGTCATGTAGCTTCCAAGAGCCTCTGTTTCCTCTATAAAATGGACCCATGCTCCTTGTCATAATCATGCCTGCAATTCATTTTTGATTTTGTTTTGTTTTTCAAGTCGTCATTACAGGACAGACATTGAATATGTACTACATCCTTGTAGCATTGCTTTCCCCATTTTACAGATACGGAGCTGGAAACTTGGAGCATCAGGTAGCCTGTCTGGAGCTGTGGGATTATGCACACTGTTTTGTCTAACCACACAGGCCGTGCCCCTAATCAATACCTAATCCAGTGTCATGATCCACTACAAGCCAGGCCAGAGGCAGGAGCACCAGGGCTCCTGGGTGGGAAGGACAGAGTCACATGTGGAGTTTGTTTAGTCAACCACCTTTAGTGTCAAGGTGGTTGGCTAAACAAACTCCAGACCTAAGAGTAGAAATCTGTGAGGGCAAGAGGTTCTTCTAGAGCTTTTGCTAAATACATACTCTCCTGGGAATCTGGAAGGAAAAGAGAAATGGGACCACTATTATTGAACACTTTTAGTGGGCCAGGCACTTCACATGCACCACTTCACTCAGTTCTCCAGCAACTCTGTGCTCTGTGAGAGAAGCACATTATTTCCACTCAATAGGTGAGGACATTGAAGATCAGAGAGATGAAATGGCTTACCCCAAGTCAAACAGCTATTCAAGGTAGCTGAGATCTCATCTAGGTCTGACCGATTGTAGAGTACCTTGACTGCTCTCTGCTTGTGAGGTGGGGAGGATAACAAGCTGGGACCACCTGAGTCTCTAGCCTGGAGAGAGGGCCTGCCCTCAGCTCTTCTGACGACTGGGTCACCTGCGGAATGACTCCCCCAAGTTGAATGCCAGCCTCTCCAGGAATCCGAAGTTGTTCCTGAGGTCCCTACCTGAGCTGCAAGGTGATGGAGGCTGAGAAGGAAATAGAGAATCCTGATTCTCAGTCCAGGGGTTGTTCCACTGTGGGTTCATTTACACCCAGTATAATCCCTGCTAGATTCCTCTCTGCTACTGAATTACAAAAGTAATCCATATTCATCAAGAAAATTAACATACATTGAAAAGTAGAAAAAAAAAGTCACACTTTATTTCCATACACTAAATAACATTTTCATTTTGACTTCTCGATATCTTTCCCTAATTTTTTTCTGTGCCAAAATGATAGTGTTTGTTTTTCTCTTGCCTGGTTGATACCACACTTTAGATTCAACTTTACCATGACAGATTCTAGTTGGTTGGTCCCCTTCTTTGCCAGTAGAACCATACTCTTGCTGACATTTGTTTGGGACAGTCCATCTATCATGAACAATCTAAGCCCAAATGACAACCCTCTTTCTCCCTTGCCCAGATCCCCTTCAGAAAGGGCAGACAGATACTGAACCTTATCCCATCCAGCGAGACTTAAGGAGAACTCCTCTAAGGAGTTTTTGTGAATAAAATTTGTTTTCCTGACAAAAGGGGTAGAGTGACTGTGATACAATTCCATCCCTCAGACCGTCTTTCTCCCACTGTGAATACAGGTGTAATGTCTGCAGTTGGGCAAGCCCTCTGACATCATGAGAAAAAGGCTGTGACTCACACTGGTCTCTCACTAACATTACTCAACTGTGAACAAACACAGCTAATCATTTATCTCAAGTCTTCTTGTTATGTGAAAAAAAATTCCTGTACATATGAACACTATTAGTTGGGTTTTCTGGTTTTTTGTTTTTTTTGTTTTTTTTTTTTTCAGGCCAATTCTAACGGATTAATCTGCCTTTTTAAAGACTTAATATTATATAGTAAGCAATTTAGCATCTACTTACATATCCTTTATAACCATTATTTTCAAGGAATTGTTATCTATTGTTAGACATGTAGTTTTGATCCACTTTTTTTTCTATTAAATATGGTACCAAATTGGACAGCACTACAATGTAGTAAACTTTCCTGGTATAAAAAAAGTATTGAGTTGAGTTAGAGTAATAAAATATAGAGGTAGCAGTTTCAGACTTTGTTCTCAACCAGGATAAAGTAACAAGCATCACAATTAACCCCCAACACACATTGGTGGCAACTAAAAACCTTTAAAACAATGTGAAATAATGTTCTTTGAGACATTGGACATCAGGCAGCAAGAGACCGTGATCTATGAGACATGAGAAACCAGTGAGTTGAGGGCCACCATTTCTCCAAGTTACTGCTTAAAAAGAGCGACCAGGCTGTGCCATGGGTACTGAGGACACAGAGTAGGCCAGCGGTCTCCAGGGGTTGAGGAGATAGAGTTGGGAGGTCAGGGAGGCCAACTGAAGAGTTCACAGAGCCGGGCACTGGGGAAATGAGAGCTGTACAGAGAAAAAGCTCCAGAGATCTGCACAGTGTCTCGCCCAAGCCTTCAGCTAAGTATTGATCAGTGCATGTGTGTGAGGAAACGGCCAGAGACTGGGGAAGGCTGGCAACAAATGAGTACAGGGAGAAAAGACAAGTGAAAGGACTAGAAGGAACAAACCTCAGAGCTCATGTAGGGCCACAGATATTTTCTCTTCCCACTAGCGAGACTAGATGCCGCTCTAGTAGCTGTAACAAAACTTAAAAGCAAAACTCAAAAGGATGAAAATGTTTACGAGTAATTTAATTGCATTTCAGAAAAATGCTCAAGAGTATTTTTGAGCATCGAGTGTTTTTGGCCTGAAAGGGTTTTGAATTTTATTGAAGGCCTTTTCTGCATCTATGGAGATAATCATGTGGGTTTTGTCTTTGGTTTTGTTTATGTGGTGGATTACATTTATTGATTTGCCTATGTTGAGCCAGCCTTGCATCACAGGGGTGAAGCCGACTTGATCATGGTGGATACGCTTTCTGATGTGCTGCTGGATTCGGTTTGCCAGTATTTTACTGAGGATTTTTGCATTGATGTTCATCAGGATATTGGCCTGAAATTTTCTTTTTTTGTGTTGGATCAACAAAACAACACAGTTGGATCAACAAAGTAAAATTCAAATGTCTGACATCCAATAAACAATTACCAGGAACGATATAAAACAGAATGATACAACCCATAATGAGGAGAAAAATCATTTGGCTAAAATTGACTCAGAAATACACAGATCAATAAAAATAAGTAGATAAGGACATTAAAAAGTTATACCTATATTCCATATGCTTAAGAAGCTACAGGAGAGATCAAGCACATTAACAAGAAAATGAAAAACACAAATCTAAGATTTACATATAAAACTATACAGAGATGAAAACTATAATGTGTTAGATGAAGAAGGCACTGGGTAAGATTATCAGTAGATTAGACATTGCTGAAGAAAAGATCAATAAAATAATAATATAATACCAGCCAAAACAAAACACACAGAAAAAAAAAAAAGAAAGAAACACACAGAAAAAAAGGCTTTTGAAAGTGAGATGTGGGACAATTTCAAATGGCCTAACATGTTTAATAAAAGCTCTTGACCGGGCCTGGTAGTTCACGCCTGTAATCCAAGCACTTTGGAGGCCAAGGCGGATGGATCACCTGAGGTCGGGAGTTCAAGACCAGCCTGACAAACATGGTGAAACCTTGTCTTTAGAATAAAATAAAATAAAAGTTCTCAAAATAAATTATAGGAAAAACAAAAATATTTGAAAAAATAATGGCTAAACATTGTCCAAATATGATTAAAACTATAAGCCCATAGATCCAAGAAAAGTTCAATGCAAAATAAATATGAAGAAAATTGTAATAAGACCTATTATAAGAAAATTACTTGAAACCAGTGTTAGTCTTAAAAGAAGCCAGAAAAAGATATTGCAGACAGAGAATCAAAGATCAGAATAACAGCCAATTTCTCATCAATGACAAGGGAAGCTCAAAGACCATGGAACAATGTCTTTAAGGTTCTGAAAGGAAGAAAATAAACCTGTTCAACAAGAAGATTTTACCCAGAGAAAATGTCTTTCAAATATCAAGGTGAAAGAAAGAATTTTTCAGACATTGAAAGCTGAAAAACAATGACAGAAATATGTCTAGAAAATCTCCAAATATTGGAAACTAAAGCACACTTCCAAAAAACCTGTGAGGCAAAGGAAAATAAAAAATTAGAAAGTATTTGGAGCCAATGAAAATAAACACACAATATATTAAAATTTGTGAGATGTAGCTAAAGCAGTACTTAGAAATTTATAGCACTAAAATGCCTATATTAAAAAAAAAAAAAAAAGATCTCATAGCAATCACCTCTGCTTCCACCTTAGGAAATAGGTAAAGAAGAACCAATTAAACTCAAAGTAAGAAGAAAAAAGGAAAGAGTAGAGATAAGTGTAATGCAGAAAAACAATATAGAAAACCAATGAAACCAAAGGCTAATATTTTTGGAGTTTTTTTAGAAGCTAAATAATGTTGGCAATGCTATAGCCCAATTGATCAGGAAAAAAGATAGAAGACACAAATTTCCAATATCAGAAATAAGAAGGGTAACATCACTACAAATTCTATAGATATTAAAAGAACAAGGAAATGTTGCAAACAATACTATTTCAATAAATTAGAAACAGAAAAAATGTACAAATTCATTGAAAGACATTAATAAATAAAGCTCCTTTAAAAAGAAATAGATAACTTGAACAGACATATATCTATTTTAAAGATTGAATGTGTGGTCAAAATCCTTCCACAAGAGGAGCAGGTAGCAATCTTTGCTGTTCTGCAGCCTTTGCTGGTGATACCCAGGTAAACAGGGTCTGGAGTGGACATCCAGCAAATGCCAGCAGACCTGCAGGAGAGGGGCCTGATTGTTACAAGGAAAACTAGCAAACAGAAAGCAATAGCATCAACATCAGCAAAAAGGATGATCATGCAAAAACCTCAACTGAAGGTCACCAACATCAAAGACCAAAGGTAGATAAATCTACAAAGATGAGAGAAAACCAGCACAAAAAGGCTGAAAATTCCAAATCCCAGAATGCCTCTTCTCCTCCAAGGATCACAATTCCTCACAACCAAGGTAACAAACTGGACGAAGAATGAGTTTGACGAATTGATAGAAGTAGGCTTCAGAAGGTGGGTAATAAACTCCTCCGAGCTAAAGGAACATGTTCTAATCCAATGCAAGGAAGTTAAGAACCTTAATAAAATGTTACAGGAACTGCTAGCTAGAATAACCAGTTTAGAGTAGAATATAAATGAACTGATGGAGCTGAAAAACACAGCATGAGAACTTCATGAAGCTTATACAAGTATCAATAGCCAAATCAGTCAAGTGGAAGAAAGGATATCAGAGACTGAAGATCAACTAAATGAAATAAAGCATGAAGACAAGATTAGAGAAAAAGGAATGAAAAGGAACAAACAAAGCCTCCAAAAAATATGAGACTCTGTGAAAAAACCAAACCTCCATTTGATTTGTGTACCTGAAAGTGACATGGAGAATGGAACCAAATTGGAAAACACTCTTCAGGATATCATCCAGGAGACCTTCCCCAACCTAGCAAGACAGGACAACATTCAAATTCAGGAAATACAGAGAACACCACAAAGATACTCCTAGACTAAGAAGAGCAACCCCCAGACACATAATTGTCAGATTCTCCAAGGTTGAAATGAAGGAAAAAAGGTTAAGGGCAGCCAGAGAGAAAGGTTGGGTTACCCATAAAGGGAAGCTCATCAGACTAACAGTGAATCTATCTGCAGAAACCCTACAAGCCAGAAGAGAGTGGGGACCGATATTCAACATTCTTAAAGGAAAGAATTTTCAGCCCAGAATTTCATATCGAGGCAAACTGAGCTTCATAAACGAAGGAGAAATAAAATACTTTACTGACAAGCAAATGCTAAGAGATTTTGTCACCACAAGGCCTGCCTTACAAGAGCTCCTGAAGGAAGCGCTAAATACGGAAAGGAAAAACAAGTACCAGCCACTGTAGAAACATACCAAAATGTGAAGGCCGTCAACACTATGAAGGAACTGCATCAACTAATGAGTAAAATAACCAGCTAGCATAATAATGACAGAATCAAATTCACATGTAACAATATTAACCTTACATGTAAACAGGATAAATGCCCCAATTAAAAGACAGAATGGTAAATTGGATAAAGAGTCAAGACACATCGATGTGGTGTATTCAGGAGACTCATATCACATGCAAAAACACACATAGGCTCAAAATGAATGAAAGGATGGAGGAAGATTTACCAAGAAAATGGAAAGAAAAAAAAATTCTAGTCTCTGATAAAACAAACTTAAAACAAAGAAGGGCATTACATAATGGTAAAAGAATCAATGCAACAAGAAGAAATATATATATTCTAAATATATATGCACCCAATACAGGAACACCCAGATTCATAAAGCAACTTCTTAGAGACTAGAAAGAGACTTAGACTCCCATACAATAATAGTGGAAGAATTTAACACCCCACTGTCAATATTAGACAGATCAATGAGACAGAAAATTAACAAGGATATTCAGGACTTTAACTCAGCTCAGGACCAAGCAGACCTAATAGATATCTACAGAGCTTTCCACCCCAAATAGACAGAAAATACGTTCTTCTCAGCACCACATTGCACTTATTCTAAAATTGATCACATAATTGGAAGTAAAACACTCCTCAGCAAATGCAGAAGAATGGAAATCATAACAGTCTCGTAGACCTAAGTGCAATCAAATGAGAACTAAGGATTAAGAAACTCACTCAAAACTGCACAACCACAAGAAAAATGAACATCCTATATCTGGGTAAATAACAAAATTAAGGCAGAAATAAATAAGTTCTTTGAAACCGAGGAAAACAAAGGCACACATACTAGAATCTCTGGGACACAGCTAAAACAGTGTTTACAGGGAAATTTATAGCCCTAAACGCCCACAGGGAAAGCAGGAAAGATCTAAAATCGACACTCTAACATCACAATTAGAAGAACTAGAGAAGAAAGAGCAAACAAATTCAAAAGCTAGCAGAAGACAAGAAATAACTAAGATTAGAGCAGAAATGAAGGAAATAAAGACACGAAAAACCCTTCATAAAAATCAATGAATCCAGGAACTGTTTTTTTTTTCAAGATTTAGCAAAACAAATAGATCGCTAGCCGGAATAATAAAGACTAAAGAGAGAAGAATCAGATAGACACAATAAAAAACGATATAGATCACCCCGATCCCACAGAAATACGAACTACCATCAGAGAATACTGTAAACACCTTACAAGAATAAACTAGAATAGAGCAATCAAGTTCTGAAATTGAAGCAGTAACAGCCTACCAACGAAAAAAAGCTCAGCCCAGGACCAGACAGATTCACAGCTGAATTCTACCAGAGGTACAAAAAGGAGCTGGTACCATTTCTTCTAAAACTATTCCAAACAATAGAAAAAGAGGCACTCCTCCCTAACTCATTTTATGAGACCAGCATCATCCTGATACAAAAACCTGGCAGAGACAACACAAAAAAAGAAAATTTCAGGCCAATGTCCCTGATGAACATCAGTGCAAAAATCCTCAATAAAATACTGGCAAACCAAATCCAGCAGCTCATCAAAAAGTTTATCCACCATGATCAAGTCGGCTTCACCCTTGGGATGCAAGGCTGGCCCAACATACGCAAATCAATAAACGTGATCCATCACATAAACAGAACCGATGACAAAAACCACATGATTATCTCCATAGATTCAGAAAAGGCCTTCAATAAAATTAAAAACCCTTTCATGCCAAAAACACTCAGTAAACTAGGTATTGATGAAACCTGTCTCAAAATATAAGAACTATTTATGGCAAACCCACAGCCAATATCATACTGAATGGGCAAAAGCTGGAAGCATTCCTTTTAAAAACTGGCACAAGACAAGGATGCCCTCTCTCCCCACTCCTATTCAAAATGGTATTGGAAGTTCTGGCCAGGGCAATCAGGGAAGAGAAAGAAATAAAGGGTATTCAAATAGGAAGAGAGGAAGTCAAATTATCTTTGTTTGCAGATGACATGATTGTGCATTTAGAAAACCCCATCATCTCAGCCCCAAAACTCCTTAAGCTGATAAGCAACTTCAGCCAAGTATCAGGATACAAAATCAATGTTCAAAAATCACAAGCATCCCTATATACTAATAACAGACAAACAGAGAGCCAAATCATGAGTGAACTCCCATTCACAATGGCTACAAAGAGAATAAAATACCTAGGAATACAACTTACAAGGGATGTGAAGGACCTCTTCAAGGAGAACTACAAACCACTGCTCAAGAAAATAAGAGAGGACACAAACAAATGGAAAAACCTTCGATGCTCATGGATAGGAAGAATCAATTGTAAAAATGTGAAAATATTGTGAAAATGGCCATACTGCCTAAAGTAATTTATAGATTCAGTGCTATCCCCATCAAGCTACCGTTGACTTTCTTCACAGAATTAAAAAAAAAAAAAACTACTTTAAATTTCATATGGAACAAAAAAAGAGCCTGTATGGCCAAGACAAGCCCAAGCAAAAATAACAAAGAGGAGGAGAGGAAGTTAACTTGTCTCTGTTTGCAGATGACATAATCATTTTAGAAAACCCGTAATCTCAGCCCAGCCCAAAATCTTTTTAATCTGATAAGCAACTCCAGCAAAGTCTCAGCATACAAAATCAATGTACAAAAATCACAAGCATTTCTATACACCAATAATAGACAAACAGTGAAATCATGAATGAACTCCCATTCACAATTGTTACAAAGAGAATAAAATACCTAGGAATACAACTTATAAGAGATTTGAAGGACCTCTTCAAAAAACTACAAACCACTGCTCAAGGAAATAAGAGATGACACAAACAAATGGAAAAACATTCCATCCATGCTCGCGGATAGGAAGAATCAACACTGTGAAAATGGCCACACTGCCCAAAGTAATTTATAGATTCAATGCTATCCCCATCAAGCTACCACTGACTTCCTTCACCGAATTAGAAAAACCACTTTAAATTTCATATGGAACCAAAAAAGAGTCCGTATAACCAACACAATCCTAAGCAAAAAAAAAAATGCTGGTGGCCTCATGCTACCTGATTTCAAACTACACCACAAGACTAGAATAACCCAAAACAGCATGGTACTGATAGCAAAACAGATACACAGACAATGGAACAGAGCAGAGGCCTCAGAAATAATACCACACATATACAACCATCCAATCTTTAACAAACCTGACAAAAACAAACAATGGGAAAAGGATTCCCGATTTAATAAATGTTGTCGGGAAAACTGGCTAGCCATACGCAGAAAACTCAAGCTGGACCCCTTCCTTACACCTTATACAAAAATTAACTCAAGATGGATTAAAGACTTAATCATAAGACCTAAAATCATGAAAACCTTAGAAGAAAACCCAAGCAATAACATTCAGGACATGGGCATGGACAAAGCCCTCAAGACTAAACTACCAAAAGCAATGGCAACAAAAGCCAAAATTGACAAAGGGATCTAATTAAACTAAAGAGCTTCTGCACAGTAAAAGAAGAAACTATCATCAGAGTCAACAGGCAACCTACAGAATGAAGGAAAAATTTTTGCAATCTGTCCATCTGACAAAGGGCTAATAACCAGAATAAATGGTAGTTACAGGGACACTAGTGCGTATGAGTAGCATGTATCTAACAATAGTCCTCCTTACAAGTGGTTTCAGTAACCTGCAGTCAACCATGGCCCACAAATATTAAATGGAAAATTTCAGAAGTAAACAATTCATAAGTTTCATATTGCACACCATTCTGAGATTTCATTTCAGCAGGAAATCTCATGCTGTCCTGCTCTGTCCCACCCAGGACACAAATCATCCTTTGTCCCATGTATCTGCACTGTCCACACTGCCATCCTCAGTGTGTTAGTCACTCAGTAGCCATCCTGGTTACAGATCGACTGTGGTGGCATCGCTGTGCTTATACTCAAGGTCAGCAGCACCTAAAGCTATGCCGTGACGTCTACGTCACGCGCCTCATTTCCTCCCATCACACAGGCATCTTATCATCTCACATCATCACAAGAAGATGAGGACAGTACAGCAGGGTATTTAGAGGGAGGCCACATTCACGTAACTTTTACTACAGTATATTGTTATGATTATTCTAGTATTATTAGTTGCTGTTAATCACTTACTGTGCCTAATTTAGAAAGTAAACTTCATCATAGGTATCTGTGTGTAGGAAAAGCGTGGTATCTATAGAGTTTTTTGCTATGTGCAGTTTCAGGCGTCTGCTGGGGTCTTGGAACATATCCCCCATGGATGAGGGGGGACTACTGTATCTGTAGCCAAGCCCTAGTTTTCTCTCTATTGGGTGCGCAGCCTTGGGTAAGATGCCCGAGGATGTAAAAGGCACACAAAAATGTTTGGGAGGAAACAAAGCACATCTCATTATGACAGTGTTATCACCGTGTCACACGCGGATGTGGCCACTCAACCACAGGACCCCTCCCTCCTCTAAGTCTCAGTGGGAAACAGTTTCAGTCCCCAGTGGAAACTTCAGAAAGAAACCAGCTCACCAGCTCCAAGCCTGAAATGTCCTGGGAGCATTAAACTTTCTGGCTGCTTATTGCATCCAGCTGAGGGGTTCGGTGCTGCATTTATCACATGGACAGGGAATCCCCAGGCTTTTCAGGGGCTAGAAATGTCTCCAACCCCATTCTGATACAAAGAGAATCCCTGGATCTGCCAGATGCTGCAAACTAATACCATGGAGAGACATAAAAGACACATGGCCTCTGCCTTCAGCCAGGCAGGGAAGAGACTATGCACATAAAATAAACAAGGCTGGACTGGTCAGGTAAGGAGGAGGCAAAGCCAAGCTGGACCTGGAAGGGTGGGAGCTGCGGAAGCAGAAAGGATTAAAGAAGGCTTTCCCAGCAGTGGAACAGCTAGAGCAAAAGGTGGTGGCACACATGGCAGGCACGGAGGAAGTCAGCTAGCACGGAGGATCTATGGCTCCGAGATGAGGGATCCCAGCTGCCCAGACAAGGATCCCTTTGGATCCTCACAGAGATACATGGAGAGTTGCACAGGCTTGAAAACTGTTTAGCACCAGACTGGGAAAGGCCTTAAGTTCCAGTCTAATGAGATGTGAGCAGAGGCATAATAGCTGACACAGTGTCTGCTGGTGGAGGTGCTGAAGGGTGGCCCGTAGGACGCCTCTGCATGAGTCCAGGTCTGGGGTGCGGATTGTGGGAGAGGAGGATGTGGGCATCTCCTCATTCTCAGCCCTCATCATCCTGGTGCCAGGTTTGCCATCCTCACTGCTGACCAGTCCTTATCTCTTGAAAAGTTTTCCCTCCCAGTATCCAAGACCCTGAGTTGCCCTAGGTCTCCTCTTACCGTCACAAACATTCCTCATATGGGACATTTTTCTCTTTCAGCCAGTAACTGGTGTTCCTTAAAGCACAGAACACGCATCTGACACTGTCTTCTTTTACCCTTTCAGCCTCAGTCAGTTTTTCCAGCTTCCTCACCTCCACTGTCATTCGTGGCTTGCAGCCCTAATGATCATGTTTTCAGCCCTGTCCTCTGGAAGCTCAGACGCTTGAGAAAACTACTGTACCTACTCTCTCCTCGCTCCACTCCTCCTTCCACCCAGCTTCCTAGGATCTAAATTGCTTCCATTTGTTAAGCATTTTCTATAAACCTGGTATATTTCATGCAATGTTCACCATGGAGGAGGTGTTACCCCATTTTACACATGAAGAACCTGGGAGGCTAAGTGACTTGGGATTAGGTGAGGAGGCTAAGTGAGAGGCTGTGTGACCTGGGAATAGGAGAAGAGACCCCTAGGCTCCAGAGTGCTGATGGCTGAGACCATGCTCCAGGTGCTTTCCAATGCTCTGGACACATCTCTAGCTCCCACAATAAATCTCCTGCCAACACAGCCCTGCTCAGCTCAGCCCACCCTTGCTGCTCAGACACAGATGTGACCATGGGTCTTTAGCCTGGGGTTCCTGGTATCAAAGACATCAGAGCTGGGTGGACGCTCTGGAATCCAACAGCTTCGTTTTTAAAATGGGGCTCTGAAGCTCAGAGAGGGATGTGGAGTTAGCCAAGATCACAAAGAAAATGAGAGGCAGAGGCAGGACTAGCCCCGAGTTCTTCTGATTTCCCGTCTCATTCCACTTACACTAAGGCTTTTTATTTGCCTAATGATTTATATTTTGCAAAATGTCTTGACATACAGTATCTCTCATGGTTTCCTTGCCATAACCCTGTGCCTAGATGTTCCGTCTCTATGTAACAGATGGGGAAACTGAGGCCAATGGAAGTGAAGAGACTTGCCTAAGTTCAAGCAGCTGGGTGAGTGACAACCGTGGACACTCAGGAACAGCTGAGTTGAAAATGTGGTCACAAGGTGGCAGTCATGAGGATTCAACGTAAAATCCCATTTCTATCCAAGTACAAGAAACAAAGCCCAGACAGGCTTCAGGGAAAGTGGGAATAGCAGGTCCCGAACCAGGGTTCCTGTCTCGGGTGCTCAGGGCTTTGAGGTCTCTCTCCTCTGCTGCCCAGCACATCTTTTATCATCTCTGGAGGACCTTCATTTTCTTCTCCTCCATCACCTCAGCCGCCCTGTGACCTTAGGTTGCCAGCACACTAGCTCTGGGGTGACAGAACCCTACGCCCCCACAGGTCATAATTAGATTTTCAGCAGAGGCATCTGCTCAGTCCAGGCTGGGGCACGTGTGCACCCACAGTAGAACTCAGGAGTGGCTGGGTTACCGGCTACAAACACGGCTACCTAATGCCTTGTTTTCTATGATGTGGGTGGTTCCCAGAGAAGGACCTGTGGGCAGCTGGGCATCCTGTCCTGCATTACAGGCATGAATTGAGAGCTGATGTGTTACCCAGGGCCACAGCTGCCCTGGCCTCCTTGTCCTTTTCATCCAACTCAATAAAGGTTTGACCTAATCTGTGCAAGCTACTGTCCATGGTGCTGTGTGCAGCTCACCTTCTGTCAACCCCGGTCTTCCTTTGCCAAGGGCAGGGACAGAACAGGGAAGTCTTTGTCTCTCCTTATGAGGCAGACACCATGCAGAGCCTCGGCAAGGAAAACCACAGCTGTGTGTCCGAGTTCATCCTCATCGGCTTCTCCAGTGAGACACAGGTCAGAATGGCCGTGTTTGCCCTCTTCCTACTCCTCTACCTCACCACCCTTGTGGGCAACGGACTCATCGTCATGCTGATCTACCTGGACTCACACCTCCACACGCCCATGTACCTTTTTCTCAGCGTCCTCTCTCTGGTGGACATGAGCTATGTCACTACCACTGTGCCCCAGATGTTGGTTAATATGGTGTGTCCACAGAGGACCATCTCCTGGGGAGCTTGTGCAGCCCAGATGTTCATCTTCTTGGTCCTGGGCATTGCTGAGTGTGTCCTCTATGCCATTATGGCCTATGACAGGTACGTTGCCATTTGCTTTCCCCTTCACTATATGCTACTCATGAGCCGTTCCATTTGTGTCAAGATGGTCATTGTCTGTTGGTCCATTAGCATAGCTGGGGCCCTGATCTATACTGTCTTCACCATGCATCTGCCTTATTGTGGCCCCTACAAGATAAACCACTTCTTCTGTGAGGTCTCTGCTGTCCTGAAGTTGGCCTGTGCAGACACATCTTTTAATGACAGGCTGGACTTCATCTTGGGTTTCATCCTGCTTTTGGTCCCACTCTCCCTCATCCTGGCCTCTTATGTCTTCATCTTTGCCTCCATCTTCAGAGTCCACTCAGTGCAGGGGAGGCTCAAGTCCTTCTCCACGTGTGCTTCCTACATCACTGTGGTCACCACTTCTATGGGCCGGCCATCATCATGTACATGAGGCCCGGTTCTTGGTATGACCCAGAGCGGGACAAGAAGCTAGCGCTGTTCTACAATGTTGTCTCTGCCTTCTTCAATCCCATCATCTACAGCCTCAGGAACAAGGATGTAAAGGAGGCCTTTTTGAAAATATTTAGAGTCAGAAGGACAGCTTAATGACTCAGGATGTGTCAGAGTTGTCCATAGTCATACACAGACTGGATGGGCTCATTTGGTACCACACAGGTACCTCAGTTCTGACCAACCTGAGTCTTCCTACAGCTGTGAGCAGCCAGAAGAGGGTATGGCCAGCCCTAACCTGAAAGTCTATCATTGATTGGAAAATGTTCAGCTCCCATCACCCAAAGACTCAGTTGAGTATCGAAGGCGAAGGATTTCTTTACAACGACTATGTCCTTGTGGTTCATGGCCATTGCTTTTGTGCTTTTCCTGGGTTCTCTCCTTACCTCTGGAAGTTTATGTCAGTTCTGCATGATGGTCACATGTTTAATATGCACACATGCTTTCACAGTGTGAAAATGACACAAAGAGTCATTTGGGGTAAAAATTACATAAAGAGCAGCAGATTATGCAGGGACACAGTCTTGCATTACTGTCTGACAAACACAAGTAATATTTAGCATTGCTCTTTGCACTAGGTGCTTATAAAATCAGAGCTAGAATTATTTTAGACATATATGTGTAACAATATGGCTAATAACTAATCTAGTCTGGTCTGGGCTCAGCTTGTAGAATTGACTCTTACCTGATCAGTTTAAAATTCACATTTTCAACCTCATTTTTTTGGGCAAAAGATTTGAATAGACATTTCTCAAAAGAAGGCATACATATGACAAACAGGCCTATGAAAAGGGACTCGACATCCCTGATCATCAGAGAAATGCAAATCAAAGTACAGTGAGATATCGTCTCACCCCAGTTAAAATGGTTTTTATCCAAAAGTCAGGAAATAACAAATGCTGGTGAGGATGTGGAGGAAAGGAAACCCTCGTACACTGTTGCTGGGAATGTAAATTAGTACAACCACTATGGAGAGCAGTTTGGAAGTTCCTCCAAAAAGTAAAAGTAGAGCTATCACACAATCCAGCAAGAAACCACACTGCTGGTTCTATACCCAAAGAAAGGAAATCAGTATGTTCAAGAGATTTCTGCACTCCCATGTTTGTTGCAGCACTATTCAGAATAGCCAAGATTTGGAATCAACCTAACTGTTCATCCACAGATGACTGGATAAAGAAAACATGGTACCTGTACACAATGGAGTACTATTCAGCCATAGAAAAGAACGAGATTCTGTCATTTGCAACAACATGGATGGAAATGGAGTTTATTATGTTAAGTGAAATAAGGCAGGCACAGAAAGGCAATCTTTACATGTTCTCCCTTATTTATGGGATCTAAAACATCAAAGCAATTGAATTCATGGAAGTAGAGAATAGAAGGATGGTTACCAGAGGTTAGGAAAGGTAGTGAAGGTCAGAGGGACTAGCAGAGGAGGTGAGTATTGTTAATGGGTACCAAAAAATACAAAGAATGGATGAGATGCAGTGTTTGATAGCACTATAATAAATAATAATTTAATTGTACATTTAAAAATAACTAAAAGAGTATAATTGGATTGTCTATAAAACAAAGGATAAATGCTTGAGAGGATAGATACCCCAAGACTACAATGTTGTCTCTGCCTTCCTCAATCCCATCATCTGCAGACTCAGGAACAAGGATATAAGGGAGGCCTTCCTGAAAATACTTAGAGTTAGAATTATGTGACTCTAAGTCAAAGAATTATATGATTATTATGGATTGTTTGCCTGTACTAACATATCTCATGTATCCCATAAATATATCCCCCTACTATGTACACATAAAAGTTTTTTAAAAATAAAATAAATCTCATTTTTATTTGAGAAAACAGACACAAGTTGATCATCCCTTATCAGATATACTTGGAACCAGAAGCATTTCAGATTTTGGCTTTTTTCACATTTTGGAATATTTGTATTACACTTACTGTTTCAGCGTCCCTCATCTGAAAATCTGAAATCTGAACACTCCAATGAGAATCAATTTGGACACTCCTTAGAGCATCAATTTGGCACTCAAAAGACTTCAGATTTTGGAGGATTTCTATTTTGGATATTTGGATTAGGGATACTTAACCCATATATACATTTCATAAAAGAAAAATATATGTGTGCATTATGCATATCTATATCTATATGCACCTATCAATAGATAGATGCAGAGATAAAAATTGAGATACAGAAACAGAGATTATAGAAAATTATACAACAAAGATTTCATTTTCCCCCACATAAAAGAAACATTTGTTAATATTTTGCCATTTTTAGTCTGTCTTGTTTTTTTTTTTTAAAAGGATTACCTAATAACAGATAAAGTTGAAGTGCCCTTTGAACATTTCAAATTTCCCTGAATCAACCACAATTGCATCCATGAGCAATGCATAGGATTGTTCTTGTGTGTGTTTAAATTTTTGTAAGTGGTAGCATGATGTCAGCACAACTCAGAAAAGATTTTAACTCAGCTTCATGTTTCTGACATCTACTCATTTGATAATTATAGGGGTAGCTCATTCTCTTTAATAAACATCTGAGCTTATTTCAGTTGTCCAATTTCCTACTGTTGAATATTGGTTTATTTCCAATTTTTCACGATTTAAATAATTC
>NW_022437002.1:15130145-15139459 GCF_009761245.1 Sapajus apella
ACTTCCTCATCTGTAACTGGAAGGAGCAGTATATACATGAGAAGGTTGTTAGAAGGAGTAAATGATATAATACATGTAAAGTGCTTTCTGTAGTGAATAACAAATACTAAGTGCTCAATGAATGAGATATTGTCTTTTCTTAATTTGTAGTTTGTTATACATTTTGGACATTAATTTTTTGTCTATTACATGCATTGAAAATATCTTCTATAAGTTTATTACCTCTTTTCTTTATTTAAAGTTTAATAAACTTTTAAAAAGTTTTTACTTTATTAAAAGTAACACATTTTAAAGCATATTTATGTTTTAAAATATTATAAAACAGAAATGAATAAAAAGAAGAAAATAAAAATTATTCATTACCTTAGACCTGGAGATAACTACTAACATCCCAGTGTTGCCTGGGTGCAGTGGCTCACGCCTGTAATCACAGCACTTTGGAAGGCTGAGGCTGGCAGGTTGCTTGAGCCCAGGAGTTTGAGACCAGCCTGGGCAACATGGTGAAACCCTGTTTCTACAAAAAATGAAAAATTATCGGGACATAGTGACATGTTCCCAACTAGTGGGAGGGCTGAGGTGGGAAAATCATCTGAGCCTGGGGAGGTTGAGGCTACAGTGAGCCATGATCATGTGACTGCATTCCAGCCTGGGTGATAGAGTGAAACCCCCTCTAAAAATAACAAAGCCTCGCCGTCCCCAACATATTCCAGTGTCTGTTGTAGGGTTTAAGTTTTTTTAATTGCTTCTGTTGATATTTTTGAAGAAATGTACGTAACATTCTTTTCTCTTTTCTTTTTTTTTTTTTTTTTTTTTTGAGATTGGGTTTTTTTTTTTCACCCAGGCTGGAATGCAATGGGGCAATCTCAACTCACTGCAACCTCCGCCTCCCAGGTTCAAGAAATTCTCCTGCCTCAGCCTCCTGAGTAGCTGGGATTACAGGTACGTGCCACCATGCCCAGCTAACTTTCGTATTTTTAGTAGAGACGGGGTTTCAACATCTTGGCCAGGCTGGTCTCAAACTCCTGACCTTGTGATCCACCCACCTCAGCCTCCCAAAGTGCTGGGATTACAGGCGTGGGCCATCGCGCCCTGCCCATGACATTCTTAAACAATTTATTTGTTTTCATGAATTTTGAACTGAATTATACAGCATTTATTCTTCTGTAACTTGCCATATTCACCCAATAATAGTTTTTCTGACATTTATTTATGTTTATTTCTTTTGACTGCTGAAGAGTATTCTTTACATTTCCTTATGGTGAATAGAAGAGAATAGAACAGAATAATGACTTTTAATGAACAGAATTCTTAATTTAATGCAGATGAACTTATGAATCTTTTCCTTTGTCGTTATAAAGTGAACAAATGTCAAATATTTTACTCAGCTCATCAACTCATGAAGGAACCAGTAAGGTATTAGGACTGGTTTCAAGCAAGAATTTGAATTATAGAGATTTACATTCTCTATTGAACAAACTTCATTCGTATTGTGATTAATAGGAATCATTTGTATTGTTGTGAGCATATTGCATTGCATTGCATATGCTATTATAGAATTGCATAGCTATTCTATAAGTTAACAGCTATGACTGCAGAGTTGTAAAATACCTTAGTCCTTAGACAGTCAATCAAAGGTGCACTCTTTGACTGCCTATCAGATAATCCTCAGATGGTCTGCTAGACAACACCAAGCACTGCACTGAGAGGGCACTAAGTAATTAACCCCTCTTGCCATTTTGCAAGGCTTAGATCCTCTTTTTCTGACAATAGCCCCTCTTGTGATCTTAAATAATCTTCAAAGATTATTTTTGATCACAAAAAGACCGGTCTCTTTGTGTTTGGCCTTATTGTTTACATAGGTGTAACAAGAATGTTAACTGTATAGGCTTTCTTGAGCTTGCTTTGCAAATCTAGAGACATGCCGTGCTGAACAATTGCTAAAGCCAAAGAATTAACCTCTGGTCTGAAAGTTTTCACAAATAATCTTAAATTGGACTTTAAACATCCACTGTTATTTGCTATACCTCCAAATTCACTAAGGTTCTCATTGGCCAAGAAGTGATTCTCTTTTTTCTTTTCTTTTTCTTTCTTTCTTTTTTAACCTTGTAGCTCCAGCTCAAAGGAAAGAAGTGGTTTTCTTTACTGCCTCTAAGGTCAGGATCTTGCAAGCCAAGTAAAAGGTCAGTTTTCCTGGGAAGGCTTTGTACAGATTGGTCTACAAGTACACTTAACCCTGATTAAAAGATGTTAATTCTCAGATATGACCTTGGCTATATAATTCATTCGACCAATATATCTGGGGCCAAAAGAAAAGTTTCTATTGATGCTAATAACTATGTTGCTATAAAAAGTAAGGAGACTAATGAGTCTCTGAATGCTTATGGGTTAATAAGAATCAGATATAAGTTTAATTTTAGTTTACAAAAACAGGGTCTACTTACTTAGTGTTAGAGACAGCTTGAGAGAAGAAAAGGGTTTTTCACATATCCGTAAAAAATAGAACATTAAAAACAATAGCAACAACAATCTAAACAAATAACCTCATTGGTTCATTCAACTCCCCATAATTAACTCTAGCTCTGCTAAGTCTTGGTCAGTAGTCAGTATCATGGAATCTGCCTGATATCAGGCCAAAAAAGAGTCATGGGAATCCTGACTCAGTCCACTCAACACATCCGGAAATGTGCCTAAGAGATATCAGCTTGGAAGCCTGTACTCAAGCATCTATTTTTGAAACAGCAAATGGTCAGAGTACCTGGTAAATCCTTTCTATGAGGCTCTGAGACTACTGTTCTTTGTTGAAGACACAAATTCTGGCCTGTAGTTTATGCCCAAGCCTTTAGGCAAGCATCAGAGAGAACAGATGCTACCTGTAAGTGGTAAAGACTGAATGGATGTCGTTAATTTACATTTAAATATTTAATCCATCTTGATTTTTGTATATGGTGAAAGGTAGTGGTCTAATTTCATTCTTCTGCCTATAGCTAGCCAGTTAACCAGCATCATTTGTGGAACAGGGCATCTTTCCCCATTGCTTGTTTTTGTTAACATCCTTGTCTTGCTTCTGTTCTTAAATGGAATGCTTCCAGCTTTGGCTGGTAAGGATGATGTTGGCTGTGGATTTGTTTATTTGGTTAAGGACCACTGCTGGAGAGCTAGTGTGATCCTTTGATGGTGCCATTACATCTAGATTTTTCTTGGGGCCAGAATTCTTGTGCTGGTTCTTTCTCATTTGGAGACACTGGCACTTATAATTTTGGTAACTATTTTCAAGCAGATAGGATTTTTTTCTTTCTTCCCCTATCCAAGCTTATCCAATCCACCTTATTTTGTTCTTGTTGTTGTTCTTCATCTTCTTTTTAATGCTTTTAACAGTCTGAAGCCATGGTTTTTAGTTTCTGTCTCTAGTGATAAGCAGAAATGAGGGATGAGAAGGGGGCTTTACTGGTCTAACCGGAAACAGAAACTAAAAACCTGTGACTGTATTCTTTCCCTTGGACACCCCTGTGTGATATTATTTTTTCCCTTGCCTCCCTCCCCAGGGGGTATAAATGTAGAGAATTGGAGAGGTTCATTTTGGCTTTGCTCCTTATAACCCTATGCACTTCCATCAGGAGGTTTGATATTGTGCTGTGTAGTTCACCCTATGGGCCAATAGATGACCTGTGTGGGTAAGAGCCGGCTGTGGCCAATATGGCTGGGTATATACTTGATCCTTGTTTACTTGGAGAAGCTCTCTGTTGCCTCAGGTTACGGGCTGATCCATGGAGTGTTCAGTGGTCACAGCTCCCTGATCAGCTGGGGTAAGGCAGGACAGGGGGGCCAAAACAGGCAGGTCTACCTACAGGTTCCCCCAGTGGCAGGCACGAGCACTAGTGCCAAGGGAGAATCCAGTAGGCAGCCACCAAGCACCTGGAGGTGTGCCTAGGTGTCGAGCTGGGAAGCCTCCTTCACTCCAAATTCTCTGCATGGAAAGGAAATGGCAGCCTTTCCTTTTCCTCGTCCAGGAAAGTAAGTGCTTCAGGTGTCAGGAGATCTGCCTGGGTATGGAGTGTGGAGGGTGCCACTGCATGCATCACAGTCTCTGCACAGGGAACGGGTTGGCTGAGGCTACTGACCCAGGGGAATGGTTGCTCTGAAAGTCTGGAGATCTACCTGAGCAAAGAGCAGAGAAGGTCCTGCTGTACCACAATCTATTCACAGGAAGGTTGGGGTGGTTCAGGCTGCTGATCCAGGTGAGTGGGTGTTTAAATGTCTGGAGCTCTGCCTGACCATGGAACAGAGAGGACCCCACTTCACCATGGTCTCTGCTCAGAAATTGGTGGCGTGGCTCAGGTTGCTGATCTGAGTGAGCTGGATCTCCACATGCCTGGAGATCTGCTTGGGTGTGAAAAAGAAGTTTCTGTTCATAGGAAAAGATGGAACTAACAGCAGCTCATAATCCTGAAAAGGAGTTGCTATCCTTATTTATAGATGAGAAAACTGAGAAGTGAGTTACAAACCTTTCCAGCCATTCTGGTAAATATCAAACTTTGAAAGAAGAGAAGGAAGAAGGGTGCAAAGATGGCAATGTCAGGTTGCTGGTGAAGCATGCAGTACAGAGGAATGAACTTAAGTTTTGAAATCGGACATGGTGGAATCTTTTTTTCCCACATGCTGGTTGTGGGGCAGGGCAGTTTAGCTCTCTAGTGCCAGTCTCATTTACAAAATGAAGGTAATTTAACCTACCAGACAGGGTTATTGTGAGAATAAGACCATGGATATAGAGGTCAATGAGTGTGTGCTCCGTTTGGGAAATCTCATCAAACGTCCTGGCTTCACTCACCATCCAGATGAGCTGACGATCACCCACTCACTGTTCCCTGTCAGCTCTCCATTCTGAGCTTCAGTACTGCTTTCTGTGGTAGACAGCTTTCTAAGATGATCCCAAGGACCCCTGTCCCCTGTTATTCATACCTTGGGAACTCCCCAGCCCTTCAGTGTGGGCTGAACCTGGTATTTTACTTTTCCTGAGTAGAAGAGGGCAAAAGCAGTGAGATATCACTTCTGAGGTTTGGTTATAAAAGACTGACTTCCATTATGCTGGAAATCTGACTCCTCTCAATCACTTCTTGTCAATCACTTGCTCAAGTGGTAAGCTGCTCTATGGGGAGGCCCATGTGAGGGTGACCTCTGTCCAACAGACAAGAAACTGAGACCATGCATCCAACTGTCAACAGCCCAGGAGGAAGTGCCTACTGCCAGCAATCACGTTGAGTGAGCTTAGAAGCAGATCTTTTCCTCATTGTGTCTCGAGATGACTGTAGCACCTTCTGACACTTTGATAGCAGCCTTGGGAGAAACCCTTAGCAGGGGACCCAACTAAGTTGTGCTAGGGTTTCTGGCTTCTGGAAGTGTGAGAAAATAAATGTTTGCTGTTTTAAGCCACTAAATGTTACGGTCATTTTTAATGTAGCAATAGAACACTAATATACTTCTCAATACCTCCTGGTCTTCATTTGTATATCATTCATTTGTTGTTCACTTAGTCTCCTAATGTTCACTGAGAACCTAGTATGTGCCGAGCACTGTGGCAGGCATTAGAGAAATCCTGTGTTGAATAAGGCAGACGCTAGAAGTTTACCGACTAGGGGAAGACAACATTGCACATTTCATGCAAAATTAGATCAGTGCACACTGTGTGATTCTGCCTACATCAAATTCCTTAACAGGCAAAATGAATCTGGATAGAAGTGGTTAACTTTGGAAGGACAGTAACTGGGAGGCAGCATGAAGAAGGTTTATGGGGTGCTGGTTGTATTCTGTGTCTTGACCTGGTGCCTTCTGCTATGCCCATTTTAAAACATTTTATTGACGCTTTGATTAGAATAGGTTACCAAACACTAATTCTCATATGTACCTTTGAACCTATCATATGCATGTGATAAAATTTTGATTTTTTACCTTCCCAAGATCAGATCTTAAACCTTAAAAAATGAAATCATCTCAGGGTATCTTTTTACCTAAAACTATCTGAAATGTCCCAGAATGTCCCTGGAAAATAAAAAAGATTTATTCTTTTACAATGTAAAAATAGAGATGGCAGAAATAATTAGGTCCGATTGGTGTGCTCCACATTCCTTATTTGGTTCAACACTATTGTAAGAACTATAAAGATTGTCCAATCAGAAGAAATTTCCAGCTTTCCCTACATGAAGTCTGTACAAATGAAGCATAATTAATGTAAACATTCCAGAAATTGTATGCTGCATGAGAAGGCTCCTAGGATTTATCTGTGCTCTCCCCACCTAAAATATTGTTTTTACCCATGAAGAAGACCTTGATCAAACTTTTATGAAATAATTATGCAGTGTACCTAAAAAGAGAACTTTACTCCCCTCCATCTGGCATAATTGGCTGCTGTGATAAATTAACGACATCCGTTCAGTCTTTATCACTTACAAGTAGCATCTGTTCTCTCTGATGCTTGCCTAAAGGCTTGGGCATAAACTACAGGCCAGAATTTGTGTCTTCAACAAAGAACAGTAGTCTCAGAGCCTCATAGAAAGGATTTACCAGGTACTCTGACCATTTGCTGTTTCAAAAATAGATGCTTGAGTACAGGCTTCCAAGCTGATATCTCTTAGGCACATTTCCGGATGTGTTGAGTGGACTGAGTCAGGATTCCCATGACTCTTTTTTGGCCTGATATCAGGCAGATTCCATGATACTGACTACTGACCAAGACTTAGCAGAGCTAGAGTTAATTATGGTGAGCTGAATGAACCAATGAGGTTATTTGTTTAGATTGTTGTTGCTATTGTTTTTAATGTTCTATTTTTTACGAATATGTGAAAAACCCTTTTCTTCTCTCAAGCTGTCTCTAACACTAAGTAAGTAGACCCTGTTTTTGTAAACTAAAATTAAACTTATATCTGATTCTTATTAACCCATAAGCATTCAGAGACTCATTAGTCTCCTTACTTTTTATAGCAACATAGTTATTAGCATCAATAGAAACTTTTCTTTTGGCCCCAGATATATTGGTCGAATGAATTATATAGCCAAGGTCATATCTGAGAATTAACATCTTTTAATCAGGGTTAAGTGTACTTGTAGACCAATCTGTACAAAGCCTTCCCAGGAAAACTGACCTTTTACTTGGCTTGCAAGATCCTGACCTTAGAGGCAGTAAAGAAAACCACTTCTTTCCTTTGAGCTGGAGCTACAAGGTTAAAAAAGAAAGAAAGAAAAAGAAAAGAAAAAAGAGAATCACTTCTTGGCCAATGAGAACCTTAGTGAATTTGGAGGTATAGCAAATAACAGTGGATGTTTAAAGTCCAATTTAAGATTATTTGTGAAAACTTTCAGACCAGAGGTTAATTCTTTGGCTTTAGCAATTGTTCAGCACGGCATGTCTCTAGATTTGCAAAGCAAGCTCAAGAAAGCCTATACAGTTAACATTCTTGTTACACCTATGTAAACAATAAGGCCAAACACAAAGAGACCGGTCTTTTTGTGATCAAAAATAATCTTTGAAGATTATTTAAGATCACAAGAGGGGCTATTGTCAGAAAAAGAGGATCTAAGCCTTGCAAAATGGCAAGAGGGGTTAATTACTTAGTGCCCTCTCAGTGCAGTGCTTGGTGTTGTCTAGCAGACCATCTGAGGATTATCTGATAGGCAGTCAAAGAGTGCACCTTTGATTGACTGTCTAAGGACTAAGGTATTTTACAACTCTGCAGTCATAGCTGTTAACTTATAGAATAGCTATGCAATTCTATAATAGCATATGCAATGCAATGCAATATGCTCACAACAATACAAATGATTCCTATTAATCACAATACGAATGAAGTTTGTTCAATAGAGAATGTAAATCTCTATAATTCAAATTCTTGCTTGAAACCAGTCCTAATACCTTACTGGTTCCTTCATGAGTTGATGAGCTGAGTAAAATATTTGACATTTGTTCACTTTATAACGACAAAGGAAAAGATTCATAAGTTCATCTGCATTAAATTAAGAATTCTGTTCATTAAAAGTCATTATTCTGTTCTATTCTCTTCTATTCACCATAAGGAAATGTAAAGAATACTCTTCAGCAGTCAAAAGAAATAAACATAAATAAATGTCAGAAAAACTATTATTGGGTGAATATGGCAAGTTACAGAAGAATAAATGCTGTATAATTCAGTTCAAAATTCATGAAAACAAATAAATTGTTTAAGAATGTCATGGGCAGGGCGCGATGGCCCACGCCTGTAATCCCAGCACTTTGGGAGGCTGAGGTGGGTGGATCACAAGGTCAGGAGTTTGAGACCAGCCTGGCCAAGATGTTGAAACCCCGTCTCTACTAAAAATACGAAAGTTAGCTGGGCATGGTGGCACGTACCTGTAATCCCAGCTACTCAGGAGGCTGAGGCAGGAGAATTTCTTGAACCTGGGAGGCGGAGGTTGCAGTGAGTTGAGATTGCACCATTGCATTCCAGCCTGGGTGACAGAGAAAGACTCCATCTCAAAAAAAAAAAAAAAAAAAAAAAGAAAAGAGAAAAGAATGTTACGTACATTTCTTCAAAAATATCAACAGAAGCAATTAAAAAAACTTAAACCCTACAACAGACACTGGAATATGTTGGGGACGGCGAGGCTTTGTTATTTTTAGAGGGGGTTTCACTCTATCACCCAGGCTGGAATGCAGTCACATGATCATGGCTCACTGTAGCCTCAACCTCCCCAGGCTCAGATGATTTTCCCACCTCAGCCCTCCCACTAGTTGGGAACATGTCACTATGTCCCGATAATTTTTCATTTTTTGTAGAAACAGGGTTTCACCATGTTGCCCAGGCTGGTCTCAAACTCCTGGGCTCAAGCAACCTGCCAGCCTCAGCCTTCCAAAGTGCTGTGATTACAGGCGTGAGCCACTGCACCCAGGCAACACTGGGATGTTAGTAGTTATCTCCAGGTCTAAGGTAATGAATAATTTTTATTTTCTTCTTTTTATTCATTTCTGTTTTATAATATTTTAAAACATAAATATGCTTTAAAATGTGTTACTTTTAATAAAGTAAAAACTTTTTAAAAGTTTATTAAACTTTAAATAAAGAAAAAAGGTAATAAACTTATAGAAGATATTTTCAATGCATGTAATAGACAAAAAACTAATGTCCAAAATGTATAACAAACTACAAATTAAGAAAAGACAATATCTCATTCATTGAGCACTTAGTATTTGTTATTCACTACAGAAAGCACTTTACATGTATTATATCATTTACTCCTTCTAACAACCTTCTCATGTATATACTGCTCCTTCCAGTTACAGATGAGGAAGT
>NW_022437002.1:15139469-15157098 GCF_009761245.1 Sapajus apella
GAATTATTTAAATCGTGAAAAATTGGAAATAAACCAATATTCAACAGTAGGAAATTGGACAACTGAAATAAGCTCAGATGTTTATTAAAGAGAATGAGCTACCCCTATAATTATCAAATGAGTAGATGTCAGAAACATGAAGCTGAGTTAAAATCTTTTCTGAGTTGTGCTGACATCATGCTACCACTTACAAAAATTTAAACACACACAAGAACAATCCTATGCATTGCTCATGGATGCAATTGTGGTTGATTCAGGGAAATTTGAAATGTTCAAAGGGCACTTCAACTTTATCTGTTATTAGGTAATCCTTTAAAAAAAAAAACAAGACAGACTAAAAATGGCAAAATATTAACAAATGTTTCTTTTATGTGGGGGAAAATGAAATCTTTGTTATATAATTTTCTATAATCTCTGTTTCTGTATCTCAATTTTTATCTCTGCATCTATCTATTGATAGGTGCATATAGATATAGATATGCATAATGCACACATATATTTTTCTTTTATGAAATGTATATATGGGTTAAGTATCCCTAATCCAAATATCCAAAATAGAAATCCTCCAAAATCTGAAGTCTTTTGAGTGCCAAATTGATGCTCTAAGGAGTGTCCAAATTGATTCTCATTGGAGTGTTCAGATTTCAGATTTTCAGATGAGGGACGCTGAAACAGTAAGTGTAATACAAATATTCCAAAATGTGAAAAAAGCCAAAATCTGAAATGCTTCTGGTTCCAAGTATATCTGATAAGGGATGTTCAACTTGTATCTGTTTTCTCAAATAAAAATGAGATTTATTTATTTTTTTAATTTTTATGGGTACATAGTAGGGGGATATATTTGTGGGATACATGAGATGTTAGTACAGGCAAACAATCCACAATAATCACATCATGGAATATGGGGTATCTATCCTCTCAAGCATTTATCCTTTGTTTTATAAACAATCCAATTGTACTCTTTTAGTTATTTTTAAATGTATGATTAAATTATTATTAATTATAGTCTCCCTACTGTGCTATTAAACACTGCGTCTTATTCATACTTTGTATATTTTGCCAACTGTTAAGTGTCCCCACCTCCTCTCCTACTCCTTCTTATCCCCCATGACCTTTCCTAACCTCTGGTAACCATCCTTCTATTCTCTACTTCCAAGAGTTCAATTGCTTTGATTTTTTAGATCCCATAAATAAGGGAGAACATGTAAAGATTGCCTTTCTGTGCCTGCCTTATTTCACTTAACATAATAAACTCCATTTCCATCCATGTTGTTGCAAATGACAGAATCTCGTTCTTTTCTATGGCTGAATAGTACTCCATTGTGTACAGGTACCATGTTTTCTTTATCCAGTCATCTGTGGATGAACAGTTAGGTTGATTCCAAATCTTGGCTATTCTGAATAGTGCTGCAACAAACATGGGAGTGCAGAAATCTCTTGAACATACTGATTTCCTTTCTTTGGGTATAGAACCAGCAGTGTGGTTTCTTGCTGGATTGTGTGATAGCTCTACTTTTACTTTTTGGAGGAACTTCCAAACTGCTCTCCATAGTGGTTGTACTAATTTACATTCCCAGCAACAGTGTACGAGGGTTTCCTTTCCTCCACATCCTCACCAGCATTTGTTATTTCCTGACTTTTGGATAAAAACCATTTTAACTGGGGTGAGACGATATCTCACTGTAGCTTTGATTTGCATTTCTCTGATGATCAGGGATGTCGAGTCCCTTTTCATAGGCCTGTTTGTCATATGTATGCCTTCTTTTGAGAAATGTCTATTCAAATCTTTTGCCCAAAAAAATGAGATTGAAAATGTGAATTTTAAACTGATCAGGTAAGAGTCAATTCTACAAGCTGAGCCCAGACCAGACTAGATTAGTTATTAGCCATATTGTTACACATATATGTCTAAAATAATTCTAGCTCTGATTTTATAAGCACCTAGTGCAAAGAGCAATGCTAAATATTACTTGTGTTTGTCAGACAGTAATGCAAGACTGTGTCCCTGCATAATCTGCTGCTCTTTATGTAATTTTTACCCCAAATGACTCTTTGTGTCGTTTTCACACTGTGAAAAAGCATGTGTGCATATTAAACATGTGACCATCATGCAGAACTGACATAAACTTCCAGAGGTAAGGAGAGAACCCAGGAAAAGCACAAAAGCAATGGCCATGAACCACAAGGACATAGTCATTGTAAAGAAATCCTTCGCCTTCGATACTCAACTGAGTCTTTGGGTGATGGGAGCTGAACATTTTCCAATCAATGATAGACTTTCAGGTTAGGGCTGGCCATACCCTCTTCTGGCTGCTCACAGCTGTAGGAAGACTCAGGTTGGTCAGAACTGAGGTACCTGTGTGGTACCAAATGAGCCCATCCAGTCTGTGTATGACTATGGACAACTCTGACACATCCTGAGTCATTAAGCTGTCCTTCTGACTCTAAATATTTTCAAAAAGGCCTCCTTTACATCCTTGTTCCTGAGGCTGTAGATGATGGGATTGAAGAAGGCAGAGACAACATTGTAGAACAGCGCTAGCTTCTTGTCCCGCTCTGGGTCATACCAAGAACCGGGCCTCATGTACATGATGATGGCCGGCCCATAGAAGTGGTGACCACAGTGATGTAGGAAGCACACGTGGAGAAGGACTTGAGCCTCCCCTGCACTGAGTGGACTCTGAAGATGGAGGCAAAGATGAAGACATAAGAGGCCAGGATGAGGGAGAGTGGGACCAAAAGCAGGATGAAACCCAAGATGAAGTCCAGCCTGTCATTAAAAGATGTGTCTGCACAGGCCAACTTCAGGACAGCAGGGACCTCACAGAAGAAGTGGTTTATCTTGTAGGGGCCACAATAAGGCAGATGCATGGTGAAGACAGTATAGATCAGGGCCCCAGCTATGCTAATGGACCAACAGACAATGACCATCTTGACACAAATGGAACGGCTCATGAGTAGCATATAGTGAAGGGGAAAGCAAATGGCAACGTACCTGTCATAGGCCATAATGGCATAGAGGACACACTCAGCAATGCCCAGGACCAAGAAGATGAACATCTGGGCTGCACAAGCTCCCCAGGAGATGGTCCTCTGTGGACACACCATATTAACCAACATCTGGGGCACAGTGGTAGTGACATAGCTCATGTCCACCAGAGAGAGGACGCTGAGAAAAAGGTACATGGGCGTGTGGAGGTGTGAGTCCAGGTAGATCAGCATGACGATGAGTCCGTTGCCCACAAGGGTGGTGAGGTAGAGGAGTAGGAAGAGGGCAAACACGGCCATTCTGACCTGTGTCTCACTGGAGAAGCCGATGAGGATGAACTCGGACACACAGCTGTGGTTTTCCTTGCCGAGGCTCTGCATGGTGTCTGCCTCATAAGGAGAGACAAAGACTTCCCTGTTCTGTCCCTGCCCTTGGCAAAGGAAGACCGGGGTTGACAGAAGGTGAACTGCACACAGCACCATGGACAGTAGCTTGCACAGATTAGGTCAAACCTTTATTGAGTTGGATGAAAAGGACAAGGAGGCCAGGGCAGCTGTGGCCCTGGGTAACACATCAGCTCTCAATTCATGCCTGTAATGCAGGACAGGATGCCCAGCTGCCCACAGGGGCTTCTCTGGGAACCACCCACATCATAGAAAACAAGGCATTAGGTAGCCGTGTTTGTAGCCGGTAACCCAGCCACTCCTGAGTTCTACTGTGGGTGCGCACGTGCCCCAGCCTGGACTGAGCAGATGCCTCTGCTGAAAATCTAATTATGACCTGTGGGGGCGTAGGGTTCTGTCACCCCAGAGCTAGTGTGCTGGCAACCTAAGGTCACAGGGCGGCTGAGGTGATGAAGGAGAAGAAAATGAAGGTCCTCCAGAGATGATAAAAGATGTGCTGGGCAGCAGAGGGGAGAGACCTCACAGCCCTGAGCACCCGAGACAGGGACTCTGGTTCCAGGCCTGCTATTCCCACTTTCCCTGAAGCCTGTCTGGGCTTTGTTTCTTGTACTTGGATAGAAATGGGATTTTATGTTGAATCCTCATGACTGCCACCTTGTGACCACATTTTCAACTCAGCTGTTCCTGAGTGTCCACGGTTGTCACTCACCCAGCTGCTTGAACTTGTGCAAGTCTCTTCACTTCCATCAGCCTTAGTTTCCCCATCTGTTAAATAGAGACGGAACATCTAGGCACAGGGTTATGGCAAGGAAACCATGAGAGATACTGAATGTCAAGACATTTTGCAAAATATAAATCAGTAAGCAAATAAAAGGGCTTAGTGTAAGTGGAATGAGACGGGAAATCAGAAGATCTCAGGGCTAGTCCTGCCTCTGCCTCTCATTTTCTTTGTGATCTTGGCTAACTCCACATCCCTCTCTGAGCTTCAGAGCCCCATTTTAAAAACGAAGCTGTTGGATTCCAGAGGGTCCACCCAGCTCTGATGTCTTTGATACCAGGAACCCCAGGCTGGAGACCCATGGTCATATAAGTGTCTGAGCAGCAACGGTGGGCTGAGCTGAGCAGGACTGTGTTGGCAGGAGATTTATTGTGGGAGCTAGAGATGTGTCCAGAGCATTGGAAAGCACCTGGAGCATGGTCTCAGCCATCAGCACTCTGGAGCCTAGGGGTCTCTTCTCCTATTCCCAGGTCACACAGCCTCTCACTTAGCCTCCTCACCTAATCCCAAGTCACTTAGCCTCCCAGGTTCTTCATGTGTAAAATGGGGTAACACCTCCTCCATGGTGAACATTGCATGAAATATACCAGGTTTATGGAACATGCTTAACAAATGGAAGCAATTTAGATCCTAGGAAGCTGGGTGGAAGGAGGAGTGGAGCGAGGAGAGAGTAGGTACAGTAGTTTTCTCAAGCGTCTGAGCTTCCAGAGGACAGGGCTGAAAACATGATCATTAGGGCTGCAAGCCACGAATGACAGTGGAGGTGAGGAAGCTGGAAAAACTGACTGAGGCTGAAAGGGTAAAAGAAGACAGTGTCAGATGCGTGTTCTGTGCTTTAAGGAACACCAGTTACTGGCTGAAAGAGAAAAACATCCCAGATCAGGAATGTTTGTGACGGTAAGAGGAGACCTAGGGCAGCTCAGGGTCTTGGATACTGGGAGGGAAAACTTTTCAAGAGATAAGGACTGGTCAGCAGTGAGGATGGCAAACCTGGCACCAGGATGATGAGGGCTGAGAATGAGGAGATGCCCACATCCTCCTCTCCCACAATCCGCACCCCAGACCTGGACTCATGCAGAGGCGTCCTACGGGCCACCCTTCAGCACCTCCACCAGCAGACACTGTGTCAGCTATTATGCCTCTGCTCACATCTCATTAGACTGGAACTTAAGGCCTTTCCCAGTCTGGTGCTAAACAGTTTTCAAGCCTGTGCAACTCTCCATGTATCTCTGTGAGGATCCAAAGGGATCCTTGTCTGGGCAGCTGGGATCCCCCATCTCGGAGCCACAGATCCTCCGTGCTAGCTGGCTTCCTCCGTGCCTGCCATATGTGCCACCACCTTTTGCTCTAGCTGTTCCACTGCTGGGAAAGCCTTCTTTAATCCTTTCTGCTTCCGCAGCTCCCACCCTTCCAGGTCCAGCTTGGCTTTGCCTCCTCCTTACCTGACCAGTCCAGCCTTGTTTATTTTATGTGCATAGTCTCTTCCCTGCCTGGCTGAAGGCAGAGGCCATGTGTCTTTTATGTCTCTCCATGGTATTAGTTTGCAGCATCTGGCAGATCCAGGGATTCTCTTTGTATCAGAATGGGGTTGGAGACATTTCTAGCCCCTGAAAAGCCTGGGGATTCCCTGTCCATGTGATAAATGCAGCACCGAACCCCTCAGCTGGATGCAATAAGCAGCCAGAAAGTTTAATGCTCCCAGGACATTTCAGGCTTGGAGCTGGTGAGCTGGTTTCTTTCTGAAGTTTCCACTGGGGAATGAAACTCTTTCCCACTGAGACTTAGAGGAGGGAGGGGTCCTGTGGTTGAGTGGCCACATCCCCGTGTGACACGGTGATAACACTGTCATAATGAGATGTGCTTTGTTTCCTCCCAAACATTTTTGTGTGCCTTTTACATCCTCGGGCATCTTACCCAAGGCTGCGCACCCAATAGAGAGAAAACTAGGGCTTGGCTACAGATACAGTAGTCCCCCCTCATCCATGGGGGATATGTTCCAAGACCCCAGCAGACGCCTGAAACTGCACATAGCAAAAAACTCTATAGATACCACGCTTTTCCTACACACAGATACCTATGATGAAGTTTACTTTCTAAATTAGGCACAGTAAGTGATTAACAGCAACTAATAATACTAGAATAATCATAACAATATACTGTAGTAAAAGTTACGTGAATGTGGCCTCCCTCTAAATACCCTGCTGTACTGTCCTCATCTTCTTGTGATGATGTGAGATGATAAGATGCCTATGTGATGGGAGGAAATGAGGCGCGTGACGTAGACGTCACGGCATAGCTTTAGGTGCTGCTGACCTTGAGTATAAGCACAGCGATACCACCACAGTCGATCTGTAACCAGGATGGCTACTGAGTGACAAACAGCCAGGTAGTGTGGACAGTGCAGATCATGGGACAAAGGATGATTTGTGTCCTGGGTGGGACAGAGCAGGACAGTATGAGATTTCCTGCTGAAATGAAATCTCAGAATGGTGTGCAATATGAAACTTATGAATTGTTTACTTCTGAAATTTTCCATTTAATATTTGTGGGCCATGGTTGACTGCAGGTTACTGAAACCACTTGTAAGGAGGACTATTGTTAGATACATGCTACTCATACGCACTAGTGTCCCTGTAACTACCATTTATTGAAGACCGACTATTTTCCTTAGATGTCTACTCAAGTCTACACACCTCGCTGTGGTGTCAATGCTACCAAATCTATTGCTCTAACAATGACTACCTACTATTTCACACCCTCTCTTATCAGATTACACGCAGGGCACTACACACAATATTATTAGTCCTCACAACACAGTCAATATGTCATTTGATAGACTGGAAGGCTCAGAGAGGTTAGGAGAATTAAGTGGTTCACACTTAATTGATGCTGCTCACAGTATGCAGCAGATATATTGTATATCCAGAATTTGAACATAGATCTGTCACATTCCAAATCATTCTACTGCAGCATTTCTACAACTGGGGTGCAATGCTGGTTCAGAGGGTGCGTATAGTCAGGCTGTAGAATTATTACACGACTGAGTGTACGAGCCAGATGGTCAAAGGGCCAGGGCAGCTGTGAAGCCTTCCTCTGATCCGCTTGGAGGACACTCTCCCCAACTGAGTGTTCTCTTGAGTCTTTCCAGAATTCCAAGAGAGAAAAGCAAGAGACTGGCTTGGTCTCATTAACTGCTGCAGGACAGGGCCTACTGGAAAAGAACCTGCCTCACAGATAGGAGGCACTGATCAACTGTGACAGATGGCCCAGTTCAGAAAGATAAAATTCAAATTATTATTTTTTGTATTAATTTTTAAAAATTATTTTTAATTGACAAATAAAAGTATATGTTTTATGTTGTGCAACATGATGTTTTGAAATATGTATACACTGTTGAATGGTTAAACTGAGCTGGTGAGAACACTTAAACTTCTGTCTTAGCAATTTTCAAATACATGACACATTGTTATTAACTATCCTCACCATGGCATGCAATTGATCTCTTGAACTTATTCTTCCTGTCTAACTAAAACTTTGTATCCTTTGACCAAGTCCCCCATTCTGCCCTCCTCATCCCTTACCCAACCAGCGCTGGCAACCACCATTCTACTCTCTACTTCTATGAGTTCAACTGTTTTCAATTTCACATATAAGTGAGATGACGTGGCATTTGTCTTTCTGTGCATGGCTTACTTAACGTAATGTCCTCCAGGTTCATCTGTGTTTTTGCAAATAACAGGATTTACTTCCTTTTAAAGGCTGAGTAGTACTCCATTGTGTATATATACAAATTCCCCACATTCTCTGTATTTTTTCATCCAGTGAATGTCACTGATTCCCTGCCTTAGCTAATGTGAACAATGCCACAAGGAACATGGGAATGCAGATATCTCTTCAACATACTGACTTCATTTTCTTTGGATGTTTTTCCAGAAGTGCGATTGCTGGATGATATTGTAGCTCTATTTTTAGTTTTTGAGGAACTTTCATGCAGTTTTCCATAATGGCTGTATTAATCTATATTCTCATCAACAGTGCACAGGGTTCCCTTCTCCACATCCTTGTCAGCAATTGTTATCTTTCTTCTTTTTGATAATAATCATAGAATTTAAATTCTGAAGAATGTGGTGATGAAAGTGAAGTTAGGGGCAAGGTGAAATCCAATTTGGGCACTGGGGATTTAAAGCCAGTGGGAAGTGCTTTTACCTTGGTAGAGATCAGTGATGAGGAATCTGGGTCAAAGGTGTCTGTCTGCAGGAGTGGGACCTGGGCCACTGGATGGAAACTGAGGGGCAGAATTGGATGGGTCCTGGTAACTGGGATGGGTCTCGGCAAGAGCAAATCATCCTGAAGGACGGTCCCCAAGGCAAAGGCCAAGGCATAATTAGCTGTGAGTATCATTAGAGCACACAGTTGGACAGGCCCGCATCCTAGCAGAACTGGATGGTTTCTCAGAGTATGGGATTGAGACTGCTTAGTACTTAGGTCCCCAGAGATGTAACACATATATCCAGGCCACACGAATGTTTGTTCCTGGCCCCAAATGTGGAAAGACAGCAGGGCAGGGCCTGTGCCTCTAGAATATGAAGTCAAGAATGGGATTTGGGTGGGGTGATCTCATATTTTAGTTTTTATGACCCAGTCCTACTATAGGTCAATTAACCCCTGTGATTATTTTAAGCATTTCCCTTCACTCTCAAAATGTGTCGAGTTTGGACATTATATGGTCTCCTGAATTAGGGAGCCATGAGCTGGTAGCTACCTGACATGGATGGGCTTATCCATGCGCACATGCAATAGATACTGTACAATATAGTTTGTGCTTTAATATGTTTCCTCTCTCAACTATTTATCTGCTCCATACATCATTCCCCTCCCTAGACTTAGGTTCTTAAACTCCGAGAGACACAGAACCATTCTTTATTATGAGACACAGAAAAAAAGGCAGATTGGGAGATGAATGCTGACCTCACCACTTCCCAGCCATATGACGTTGGACAAATCACCTTCCCTCCTTGAGCCTCATTCATCATATTTAGAACCAAAAACAATGCTGTGAGGATTAAGAAGGTGCGTGTATGGTGCTTAGCATAGGTTCTGGTAAATAAAAGGACTCAGTGATGACGGGTTCTATCCAGACAGTGATAGGTAGCAGGTATTGAGAGTAAGCATAGTACTTCACCAGTGGGGAGCTGGAACACTAGGAGTAGGTGAGGGGAGCCTGATACCTGAATCCCCAGCAGAGGGTCCCTGTCCAGGACACCCACATCTCAGGCAAGTGGGAGGAGACAGCAGTGCATGTGTGGTGGTAATTGCATTCCTTTCTAAAAAATGAGCTTCTTGGATCTGGCATGCTTGTGATCTAAAACAGAGATTTAATGTTTACTTATGGGGCTGCATATCCATAAATAAGTGAGCGAGCAGGGAGTTTAAAAAGATGGTACATGTCTAATATTTCAGGCAGACCTATGTCAGCCATTCAGTAGCTGTTGACTCATTGTATCCTGATCTGGGTTCAAATTTCATGTGATCTCTGCTAGTCACTCAGGCAAGTTACTTAACCTTCCTAAGTCTCAGTTTCTTAAACTGTAAAATTAGGATAATGATATAAACTTTACATGATCTGAGGATTAAGTGAGATGAGGTATTTAAGTACCAAAGACTATGAACATAGTATGTGCTCAAGAAATGGGAGAAATCATCATCATCATCATCATCATCATCATCATCATCATCATTTTCTGAGGTTAGATTTCTAGGAAATGGTCCAGATGAGGCTGAAGCCTAGATCTGCTATTCCAGCGTATTTCTCTGACTCTCAACTTAGTTTCTCTTCATCTAACACTTGGCCAGGGTGTAGTGGGACTCAATTTGTTAAAATGATGGAAAGAATGTTTGCATCTGTGTCATGAGGGATATGGACCTATAGTTTTCTTTTCTTGTAATATCTTTTGGGTTTTCTTTTTGGTATCAAAGTGGTGATGCTCACAAAATTAGACAGGAACGATTCCTTCCACTTAAATATTCTGGAAGAGTTTGTGCAGACTTTGAGTATGTCTTCCTTAAATGATTGGTAGATTAATTCTTCTGCATATAGAGTTTCGCTGTGAAAGGGTTATTTATTTTATTTTTGTATTATACTTTAAGTTCTAAGATACATGTGCAGAAAGTGCAGGTTTGTTACATAGGTATAAATGTGCCATGGTGGTTTGCTACACACCTCAACGCCTCACATACATGGAACCAATGATAAAAACCACATGATTGTCTCAATAGATGCAGAAGAGGCCTTCGACAAAATCCAACACCACTTCATGCTAAAACAACCCCTTGGTAAAGTAGATATCAATGGAACAGATCTCAAAATAATAAGAGCAATTTTTAGGAAACTCACAGGCAATATCATACTGAATGGGCAAAAGCTGGAAGCATTCCCTTTGAAAACCAGCACAAGACAAGGATGCCCTCTCTCCCCACTCCTGTTCAGCATAGTATTGGAAGTTCTGGCCAGAGCAATCAGGCAAGAGAAAGAAATAAAGGATATTCAAATGGGAAGAGAGGAAGTAAAATTGTCTCTGTTTGCAGATGACATGATTGTATATTTAGAAAAACCCATCGTCTCAGCCCAGCCCAAAATCTTTTTAAGCTGATAATCAAAGGCTCAAGATACAAAATCAATGTGTAAAAATCACAAACATTCCTATGCGCCAATAATAGACAAATAGCCAAATCATGACTGAACTCCCATTCACAACTGCCACAAAGATAATAAAATATCTAGGAATACAACTTACAAGGGATGTGAAGGACCTCTTCAAGGAGAGCTACAAACCACTGCTCAAGGAAGTCAAGGAAGTAAGAGAGGACACAAACAAATGGAAAAACCTTCCATTGTCATGGATAGGAAGAATCAATATCATGAAAATGGCCATACTGCCCAAAGTAATTTATAGATTCAATGCTATCCCCATCAAGCTACCATTGACTGTCTTCACAGAATTAGAAAAAAACTATTTTAAATTTCATATGGAACCAAAAAAGAGCCAGTAGAGCCAAGACAGTCCTAAGCAAAAAGAACAAGGCTGGAGGTATCATACTACCTGACTTCAAACTATACTAAAAGGCTACAGTAACCAAAACAGCATGGTGCCAGTACCAAAACACATATATGGACTAATGGAACAGAACAGAGGCCTCAGAAATAGCGCCACACATCTACAACCATCTGATCTTTGACAAACCTGATAAAAACAAGCAATGGGTAAAGGATCCCCTGTTCAATAAATGGTGTTGGGAAAACTGGCTAGCCATATGCAGAAAGCTGAAACTGAACCCCTTCCTTACACCTTATACAAAAATGAACTCAAGATGGATTAAAGACTTAAACATAAGGCCTAAAATCATGAAAGCCCTAGAAGAAAACCTAGGCAATACCATTCAGGACATAGGCATGGACAAAGACTGCAGGACTAAAACACCAAAAGCAATGGCAACAAAAGCCAAAATTGACAAAGGGATCTAATTAAACTAAAGAGCTTCACAGCTCTTTAGCTTCACAGCTGCACAGCAAAGGAAACTATCATCAGAGTCAAAAGAATAGGAAAAAAATTTTGAAATATATCTGTCTGACTAAGGGCTAATATCCTGAATCTACAAATTTACAAGAAAAAAAAAAGAAACAATCCCATCAAAAAGTGGACAAAGGATATGAACAGACACTTCTCAAAAGAAGCCATTTTTGTGGCCAAGAAACATATGAAAAAAAGCTCATCATCACTGGTCATTAGAGAAATGCAAATCAAAACCTCAATGAGATGCCATCTCATGCCAGTCAGAATGGCGATCATTAAAAAGTCAGAAAACAACAGATGCTGGAGAGGATGTGAAGAAATAGAAAGGCTTTTACACTGGTGGTGAACTGTAAATTAGTTCAACTATTGTGAAAGACAGTGTGGTGATTCCTCAAGGATCTAGAACCAGAAATACCATTTGACCCAGCAATCCCATTACTGGGTATATACTCAAAGGATTATCAATCATTCTACTATAAAGACACATGCACACATATGTTTACTGCAGCACTATTCACAATAGCAAAGACTTGGAACCAGCCCAAATGCCCATTAATGATAGACTGGATAAAGAAAATATGGTGCATATACACCATGGAATACCATGCAGCCATAAAAAAGATGAGTTTGGCCGGGCATGGTGGCTCACCCCATAATCCTAGCACTTCGGGAGACCAAGGCAGGCAGATCACAAGGTCAGGAGATCGAGACCATTCTGACAAACATGGTGAAACCCCATCTCTACTGAAAATAGGAAATTAGCTGGGCATGGTGGTATGTGCCTCTAATCCCAGCTATTTGGGAGGCTGAGGCAGGAGAATAGCTTGAACCAGGGAGGCAGAGGTTGCAGTGAGCTGAGATGGCACCACTGCACTTCAGCCTGGCAACAGAGCAAGACTCCATCTCACTCATCATAAGGATGAGTTCATGTCCTTTGCAGGGACGTGGATGAAGCTGGAAACCATCATTCTCAGCAAACTAACACTGGAACAGAAAACCAAACACCGCATGTTCTCACTCATAAGTAGGAGTTGCACAATGAGAACACAAGGACACAGGGAGAGAAACATCACACACCAGGGCCTGTCAGGGGGTGGGGAGCTAGGGGAAGGATAGCATTAGGAGAATTACCTGATGTAGATGATGGGTTGATGGGCACAGCAAACCATTATGGCACATGTATGCCTATGTAACAAACCTGCACGTTTTTCATATGTATCCCAGAACTTAAAGTATAATTTAAAAAGTCATAATAAAAGCAAAAAAAAAATACAAAAATTAGTTAGGTATGATAGCACATGTTTATAATCCCAGCTACTTGGGAGGCTGAGCAGGAGAACTGCATGTATCCAGGATGCAGAGGTTGCAGTGAGCTGAGATCACGTCATTGCACTCCAGCCTGGGTGACACAGCAAGACTCCATCACACACACACACACAAAATTAGAAATGTGAATGTTTATCTTCAAGGCTCAATTTAATGTTCAAATTGCCGCAAAACTGTATTTTACATATCAATATCACCATTAATTAAACAACGTTAATTGTTAATGCCAAGAAAGAAAGAAAAAAACTACCTCTCCTGGATTTTCCAGAGCAGCGTTGATTTGGGAAATTTGAGATAAAAGTAAGATATTTTGTTACATGTACATTAGAATTAATTTAGTTTTTATGCTTTCATAAACTCATATTTTTATTTGTTCTTTCATACTCTGCCTTCTTCCAGAAAGAAGTTGAAGCAGCTGCTTTTCCATATGAATGAATTTGCTGATCAGAGAAAAATCATTCATCAAACCATTTATCTGGGTCTTTTGCTAGGGAGTTATGTTTGCCATTTTTATGAGAGTTGGAAGTGTGCAGCCCCAGGGAGCAAGTAGCAAGGCTAGGAATGGGCCATGGACAGGAGCCAGCAGCCAGCCTACCCTGGGGCCACTGCACAGCTGCAGGGAGCTTTCAGGGACTGGAGATTTAGCCGAGAGTCCCTGATCTAGCCAAACCTAGAATTCCATACCTGTTCCCCTTGAATCCTATCCTCTCGGAGATGCTCTGCCCCAGGTATAACTTCTCTCAAGCTCTCTTCACAATAGACTTCCTTCCTATCCTTCAAATGCACCATTGGTTCATTTGTTCCCTCAATATTGATTGATGCTTTCTCTTTGTCAAGCCCTGTGCTAGACACTAGAAACACAACATAAATGATACCTTCCCTGTCCTCATACAGCATGAAGCGGGGAATTCAGGGCCATCTTCTTTCCTTCCTCTGCTTCTTTGTATAATCTGTTCCCCATATGCGGATTGCCTTTCTCTGTCTTCATCTATCAAATTTCTATTCATCTTTCAAACCCCAGCTCTAATAATCCCTCTTCCCAGAACCCTCAGCAAAGAAGCATCAGTGGGGACTGTTCTCTGTGTCACCACAGAATCTTGTGTGTGCTCTTCCCAGTCCTATAGGACACTTGCACCCATTTTCATTCCCCCAATCAGTCCTCAAGCTCACCATGGGCAAAGCCAGGGACCAAGTCTTATTCAGCTTTGTCTCCAGTGACCAGTAATGTCTGATACACCATTGACAGCTGTGAGTGTTTGTACAGCAATTGATGAGTTGGTGAAACCATGGCGCAAACAGAGAGGAACGGGATGAGCAATTGTGGAGGGTTTTCATGAAGGAAAATCTGGTAGGTCAGCATGGAGTGCCAGAGAGGAGGTGTGCAGGGCATGAGAGCCGCTGACTGCAGAGGAAGGCACACCCCAGGTTTTCAAGGGAAGGCTTCACAGATGAGGGAGCATTGAGGTGCTGCAGTCAGGGTTAGGTGAGGGTTTTGAGGCATACATAAATGTTTTCCAGGCTGCATGCTGTGTAGGGCATCCGGGTTGAGGAAGCAGCATGAGGCGGAGCATCTGCAGGTGGTTCTGGCTGCGTGGAGTCGAAGAACTGCAGGAAGGGAGGCTGGAGAGCTGGGCACAAGTCAGCTCAGGGAGGGCTTGGGTGCCCTTCCCCAGGCTGTAGGTCACTTGCACCTGTCTTCATCCCCCAACCAGTCTTCAAGCTCATCTACATTGAATATAATTAACATATCATGTACTATTTAACTGTGAGAGTTTGAGTTGTAGTTGACTTATAAAATATTATAGTTAATAGTCATTTAAACATTTACTAATTTTTATTTTATAGAGGTCCTGTTTTTGAGCCTACCATCTTTTTCAGGTCTCTAACATGTCTGCAGACTATGGAAGCTCAAGGACTTTAGACGCTTTGTCTTCAGTGCCTAATGGATCGAACAGCCCTGGGGACACCACCTGGCTGGGGAGAAGACAACTTCGTGACCTTCATCACCCAAGTCCTCCCAGGGAGCCTCATTTTTTTTCCCTTGGGAAAAGAGGAGCAGCTGAGGAAAGATCTGCCCTGGGGCACTCTCCGAGCTGCTGCCCCAGCTGAGACCTGGGCTCTGGGAGAGGGCATGGCCTTAGTGTCCACGGGGAGTGAGTCAAAGCTGCTGCAGGAACTGTCCTAGTGAGGGCCCTGGGGCCAGCCGACACTTAGGAGTGCTCTCTGAGTCTGAGGGGACCCTGACCTACCCCCTTCCCTGCAGAGTTATAAGCTCAGGACAGCAGTGTCCCAGGCATTCTGGGGAGCAAGCGAGGCTGCTGGCTGCCCCCACACCTCCAACATTGCCGGCGGGAGCTCTGAGAAGGAGCCCAGCCTGGTCTGCTGTCCCCGCTCACCGCCGGCTGCCTGCCTCTCTGCCTCCATCTCTTTCCCACATCCATGCGAGTGTGTGCCTGGCTGCCTGTGTCTGCTTCTCTTCCTTTCTCTGTGTCCTCTTCTTTCTTTCTCTTTCTCTGGGCCTGTTATGATCTGCCTGACTCTTTTCCTTGCTTTCCGTCTCTCCATCTGTCTCTCTATGCCTCCGTTTCTGTTGGCTGTCTTTGTGTGTCTCTGTCTCCAAAGTCTTGTTCCATCCCTCCCTCCTCTTCCTGTATCTCCAGCTCTGAGGCTCTCCTGCTAGGTCTTCAGCTCATTCCTTTTGCCTTTCTTTCTTCCTTCCTTGACTTCTCTGTTTTTTGCTGTCTCTCAACCTCCGGATTTGCCGGCAGCGCCGTCCCTCTCTAGCCATCCCTGATTTCTCTTCTTCCCCTTATCCTCTCTTATCCACAAGGCTCTTCCCCTTGCAGCACTGCTCTGGGTCTCCTGCTGGAGCCCCCCACCGTCGTGTCCTGGCTTCCCCTTCTCTGCCCAGGTCCCCACAGTCCAGGCTCCCATCTGCCTGCTCATGGGCTCCTCTTCCAGCTCTCTCTCCTGGGGAGACTGGACTGGCCCTGCCTTTCCCCACCGCCCCATTTATCATCTTTTTTTTGAGATGGAGTCTCACTCTGTCACCCAGGCTGGAGTTCAGTGATACAAACTTGGCTCACTCTAACCTCCACCTCCCAGGTTCAAGCGATTCTCCTGCCTCAGCCACCCAAGTAGCTGGGACTACAGGCTTGTGCCACCACACCCAGCTTTTTTTTTTTTTTTTTTTTTTTTTTTTTTTTTTCTCACTTGTGTGCCTCACAAAGGCCTCACGCCTGCATCTCAGCATCACAGACATGCTTCCCTGCCCTGCAGTTCCCAGCCTCCTCTTCTCTTGCTTTTTTGCCTCGTTTGGTCCCTCTGACAGCCTCCCAGGGGGTCTCAGTGTCTCTGTCTCCTTCCTCTGTCTTTTCCCCTCTTCTAGGATTCTTAGAATGAACATTTTCCCACCCTCTCCCCTTCCTGGGCTCCCGGATCTTTCTCTTCCTGTTGCTCAGTTGTGTTTTCAGCCTCTCCTTCTCTCTCTCCTGTCTGTGTCCTCAGGGTCTGGTTCTCTGTGCCTCCCTGTGCCTCACTGTCTTCTTGGGTGTGTCTCTCTGCCTGCTGAGACCTCTCTTTTTTCAGCAATCATATCAATCATTCTCCGCTTTTTTTTTTTTTTCTTTCTTTCTAGTTTTACTTGTTTCTTCTCTAGCCATTCCTGGCCTTGCAGGTCTGTGGTGATACTGGGGTATGGTGCATGTGTGTTGGGGGGTGGGTGGGTGGGGGAAGAAGGGCTGGCAAAGGGGAAAGGAAGAGAAAGCAAATCTTTAGAACCCGACAGAACCAGATATTATTGCAACCAGCCTCCTCTTTTTGCAGATAAGGAATGACTACTTGCTCAGAGTCATGACCAGTAATGGCAAAAGTGAGAATTCAAAAGCAGCTGTCTTGAGTCTTTTATCTCCTAGTCAGTGCTGCTGGAGAAGAGATATGACAGGAGGAGAGAAACATAAGAATCCAAAGGGGGGAAAAATTTTTTTTCTCCGATCTCTATTACATCCCAGCAAGGGACCAAGGCTAGCAACCCCAACCCCAAGCCAGTTCTGGCCAACCAGGAGCTAGAGGCTCACCCACTACCAGGACCTTGCACACACAATCTGTTTCTGTTTTCTCATTGCCAGCAGGTCATTATCAAACCTAACTGTGACAGAGTCAGAATGTGAAGCTCAGAGAGGCCGAGCAACTAGCCCTGAGACACACAGCAAAGAAGGTGAGAGTAGAAACCCATTTCCAGGCTTCACTCTGGAGGACGGTGCAAATCCACCAAAGGACAAGGAGTCCTAGGGGCCAGGGACTTGTCACCCACATCTTCTCTGCTTCCTCTGCCCTCAGCCTGCAGGCACAAGCTGCAGGTAAGAACTGGGTGGTCTCTCATTACCCTTGCTTAAGGACCCCACAACTCAGGAGCTGATGTGCTTTGCAGCATCAGGCTCCTCTGTCCCTAGGTCCATGTCCTGGCTCTTGGCTCATGTGGGAGCAGCACTTGGCATTGCAGAACCTGGGCTGGAGGTCAGTCCATTTGGATGTTCTCCCTACTCAGACACTCTCAAGCTGA
>NW_022437002.1:15157108-15177332 GCF_009761245.1 Sapajus apella
TGAACTTAAGCCAATAGCTTCCCTTCTCTGGGCTTTAGTAAAAAGAAAGGATTGCATTAATTGCTATCAAATTAAGTCTTTAACTCATAAGAGGAGTTCTAGGGAACCGTGTGTTTCTGGTGAGGGTGAGTAGGTGGGTCCTGAGCTCCTGCAGAAGTTTGTCTTTGACAAAAATGTTCAAAGGCTTTAAAAAGGTTGAAAACGTGTAACTCTGAAATTGTTATGACAACAGGCCCTGCTCCCCAATGTCCACCTGTCCCACTGTGCATTTTCTTTTTTTTTCTTTTTTTTTTTTTTTTTTTTAGATGGAATTTTGCTCTTGTTTCCCCAGGCTGGAGTGCAATGGCGCGATCTCGGCTCACCGCAACCTCCGCCTCCTGGGTTCAGGCAATTCTCCTGCCTCAGCCTCCCGAGTAGCTGGGACTACAGGCACGCGCCACCATGCCCAGCTAATTTTTTGTATTTTTAGTAGAGACGGGGTTTCACCATGTTGACCAGGATGGTCTCGATCTCTTGACCTTGTGATCCACCCGACTCGGCCTCCCAAAGTGCTGGGATTACAGGCGTGAGCCACCACGCCCGGCCCCCAACTGTGCATTTTCAGTTCTGTTCTCAAGGAGTGGCCAGTCTAGAGGACAGGGTCCCCTCAGCCAGGCATGCCTACTGGCTGTTCTTTATTTCTTATTACAAGTAACTCATGTTTATTGTGAAAACTTCAGGAAGTCCTAGAAGTTTTAACAAATATCACCTACAAACCTAATCTTCCAGAAATGACCATTGTTAAAATTTTAATATATTCCTTTCCAATTTTTTGTCTATGCATGTAAATCTTTACACTATTAGGATCGGGTTATATATTATTTCACATCCTGTTTTTTAAAGTTAACAATCTGTCAGAGCATTTCCTCATAGCAGGGATTTTTAGAACAAAGTGGCCACAGGGAACCCTTAGAAATATTAGGGAGAACACTGGACTTCTTAGAGCGGATCAGTCCAGGGCCTATATTACTTCAAATCTGCATATTAAAGAGACAAGAGTTATCTTCATGAGACTGAAAGGTTTGGAAACCTTAGGTTACCCTTGGGAGGTCTGTGAACCGCCGTAAAATAAACATTCACCTACATTTTCTCTTCAGTTGTTTGATAGTTTTGTTTTTTCTAAATCTTTAACATATTTAGAATTTGCCTTGATATACCATGTGAAATACTAACGCAAATCATTAATTAATTGTCCGAGCAACATTTGTTGAATAACTCTTCCTTGCCCCTCTGACTTACAATAGATCTTCATCCTATGATAAGGTCTACTTCTGAGTTCTCTATTCTGTCCAGTTCTTACCTCATACTACATTTTTAGTTTGTGGTTTTATCTATATGTTTAAACCTTTGGAAGGCTGTCTACACTTAGAGTTACCAGATAAAATACAGATGCCCAGTTAAATTGTAATTCATTTCCTTGGTTAGAGTCACCCCATTATTCTCTCACGAGCTTTTGAATTGTGTTATCAAGTTCTCCCAAGTTGAGAGGAATCTGTGAAGCCAGAGCACCAGAGAGAGTACCTGTCAGAAATGGGTACGACAGTAGCTGAGATATTTCACCCCCGTGGAGTAAATGTGCTTCGTCATGCATTGCCAACTCTTTCCAGTCAATTGCCCTTTCATAAAACTCTAGACATTGTGGATTTACTTTGTATAGTTTCCCATCATCCCTTGAATTTTGAATATTTTAGGAGAAAAACATAAATTGTTCTGAGTCATAACACCAAAAAAAATGAATACTGAAAGGTAAACCCATACTTTCTCAGTATGTTCATTGTCTCCAACAAAGCAAAACCAATTTATTGGTACCACATCAACAGTGTGAAGGAGTCTTTGAAGTATTTGTAATTAAGAATGTATGACAGGCTGGGCACAGTGGTTCACACCTGTAATCCCAACACTCTGGGAGGCCGAGGTTGGTGGATCACAAGGTCAGGAGATGGAGACCATCCTGGCTAACACGGTGAAACCCCGTCTCTTCTAAAAATGCAAAAAATTAGCTGGGCGTGGTGGCGGGCGCCTGTAGTCCTAGCTACTCAGGAGGCTGAGGCAGGAAAACCTCTTGAACCCAGGAGGTGGAGGTTGAAGTGAGCCGAGATCATGCCACTGCATTCCAGCCTGGGCAATAGAGCGAGAGTCCATCTAAAAAAAAATGTAGGACAAATGAACGTTAACTGTACAATTTCTGCATTCTTAATTTAAGATTTTGTCCTCTTTGTATAGTATACTGGGATTATTATTTTTATTATGGTAATTCTGAAAATTGTTTATAGGACTATCCTCAAGGTATCCAAGATCTTTCTTTGACTGCAAAATATCCTACCCCTATATTTTAGAAAAATCACTTTCTCATTTGAGGAGATAATGTTATAGTGATCATTTTGGTAAAAATTATTAAATGAACGACATCATTCATGAACAACATTTAAGGTCATTCACCAAAAAAAGCTAAATCTTAACTATCAACTCTAATCATTTTCCTTCATAGCACTGACTGTAATGCCCATTGGTATCCTTAGCCCTAATGCAAACACTGATAGCAAGGGATGAATACCGTAGTCCCAGCTCTGATCCTAATCTTAATTCACACAAGGCTTAGGAACCACTGACGTCCCAAAAGAACAGAATATGGGGTGAATAACAGTACAGAGAAAACAAGGCTGTGTCGGGAAAGAAAAAAATAGATGCCCACAGGCCAGAATAGAACACAGCCTCTGTGCTGCCCTGACTTGGCATGGCCCCTTTAATCAGTATGGCCCTCCACCAAATCCCGAACCAAATCCCAACATCACTCAAACTCCTTTTGGAATGGAGCTCTTGGCACCTCCACCTGCCAGTCCAAAGCTTCCTGATACTATTAGGAAATGTAAATGAAACAATGAACGTGAAAATTCCTTACACACCCTTGGCACAGGCAATCAACAACATATCCTAAAAACTCTTTAAACAGGCAGATCACAATGCAGGAGCTCAACCAGTCCACTGTGACAGAATTCATTCTAGTGGGCTTCACTGCCAACCCCAGGACCAGTCCTCTGCTCTTTACCGTCTTCTTCATCTTTTACCTGATGATCCTCATGAGCAACAGCCTCCTCATCACCCTCATCCGCCAGGACTTCCACCTGCACACGCCCATGTACTTTTTCATCAGTGTCCTCTCCCTGCTGGACGTGTGCTACACCACCACCACTGTGCCCCAGATGCTGGCACACACTCTCAGCAAGAAGAGGGCCATCTCTTTTGCTAGATGTGTGGCCCAGATGTACATCTTCCTCCTCTTCGGGGTCACTGAGTCCTGGCTTTTCTCCATCATGTCCATGGACAGGTACATGGCCATCTGCCACCCTCTCAGGTACAAGGTCATCATGAGCCCCTGGGTGTGTCTCTTCATGGTGGGTATCTGTGCAACCTATGGGGTGCTGGGTAGCCTGTGCTATACTTTCTTTGCTATGCACCTGCCCTATTGTGGGCCTAATGAGATTGACCACTACTTTTGCGAGGTTCCTGCAGTTCTGAAGCTGGCCTGTACAGACACATCCTTCAATGACCTGGTGGACTTCATTATAGGCTTCAATGTCATTGTGGTCCCGCTCTCCCTGGTTGTCATAGTCTATGCCAACATCTTTGCCACCATCATGAAGATCCACTCAGCCCAGGGGCGAATCAAAGCCTTTTCCACCTGTGCCTCCCACATCACTGTCGTCACCATGTTCGCCATTCCATGTATCATCATGTACATGGGCCCTGGCTCTGGCTCCTTATCAAACAGCAGCAAGAAAATGGCCCTTTTCTATAACATAGCCACATCCTTCCTCAATCCTGTCATCTACAGTCTAAGGAACAAAGATGTGAAAAAAGCTTTCTTCAAATGGATGGGATGGAGCAGGACCCCAGAGTAAGACTTGAAGGCTAAAGACCTTGGGAGCCCAACAAAGCAAACTTGCAATCACCAATTCCCCAAGGACTCTTCCAAGAGATCTAGTAGAGCTGGACTCTTCACCCTTGCCCAAGTGAGAGATGAACAAGGTGCTTGGACATCTGCAATATCTGTGATGATGTCTGACACAGAGAAAATTGTGAAAGTAAAGTGCAGTGGTTAAAATCTTGGACTTTAATGCCAGACAGACCAGGATGACAGACTCAGTTTCACCACTTAGTAGGCACATGAATTTTTGCAGGTCATTTAACTATTTTGAGGTGTGTGATTCTTTCTTACAGAGAAGTTGTAATGAATATATGAAATAATTTGTAAAATGTGCTTAGTACAGAGCCTGGCATGTAGTCACCTTTCAACAAATGTTCATTTTAATTTTTTAAAATTTACTACTCAGGAATGAACCATTAACCAGTCATCAACCGTGATCCTCTGGGGCTGTGGAAGTGACTGGAGCCCTAGACAGTAAAAGAAAAAGAGGGAAAAGTAGAAGAAAGAGAAACTCAAAAACTGAAAAGTAGAGAATCTTAGGGTGAGGAGGAGACTTGAGAAAGAGGAAAGGAATCTTTATCTAGTCACTTACAAACTATGCCCATTAGAGCATCTGAGGTTGATTGAAATCATCTTGGGTAAAGGGGTGTTTTGTAACAGTGTTTTATTTCTGTGCTTTTTGAAAAACAATTTATACCTCTTGATTTTCTTTTTCATCTTTTTTAAATAAAGTCTATTATGGAAAACTAGGGCCTTTCTTGAGTGATATCAAGGAAAAGGGATACTGTCCACATAACGATGAGGAAAATTAGAGGGAGGAGAGTGAGCATAGTGTTACCACCCATGCAAAGTCTGGAGAGAGCTAAAAACTTAATAGGAAGTTTTAGCTCCATTCTCCTTTGCTTGGAAGACCCTTCCCTCCAAACTCTGCTTATTCCTCATAGAATCTTTACAAACCCCATGAGAAACCAGGGTCCATGCCAAGGGTGCAGGTTCGCAGTGTTCTCAGAAGTATTACCCTACCTGCATGCCTAGGAGCCTCAGTGTTACATATATAATCAAGCAAAACTAAAACGCAGGTGACAAAACAGGGCGTAAAATTGCAACATACTTACAGATGTATGGTTAACATCATTAACATAGAAAGGGCTCTTCCAAGTTGGAAAGAAAAATACAAACACCTCAGAAAATTGGCAAGATGTGAACAGTTCATTTTTAAAAATCCAAATCATTAATAGGCATATAGGGAAATTCCACCAAAGCAGGCATCAAGAAATGCAAATTAAAATATCAACATCATCTTTTACCTTTGAAACGTTCAGCGTTTTTAATCAGAGGTGGCCAGAATACAATGAAATATGAACTTTATAGATTGCTAGTGGGAGTATAAATCGTCTTTATGTAAGACAATTTGTCTTTATGTATCAAGAACCATAAATATTTTTATGCCTTTCAACCAAATAATTCCACTTTTAGGATATTTTTGGAATAGGTATCAGAAGCTCAGGAAAAAAACACATTTTTTTTTTTTTTTGAGACAGAGTTTTACTCTTATTGTCCAGGCTGGAGTAAAATGGCGTAATCTCGGCTCACAGAAAACTCCACCTCCCGGGTTCAAGATTCTCCTGCCTCAGCCTCCCAAGAAGCTGGGATTACAGGCATGCACCACCATGCCCAGCTAATTTTGTATTTTTAGTAGAGACGGGGGTTTCTCCATATTGGTCAGGCTGGTCTCGAACTCCCAACCTCAGATGATCTGCCCACCTTAGCCTCCCAAAGTGCTGGGATTACAGGCATCAGCCACCACGCCCAGCCCAACACAGTGATTTTTATTGCTACTTTTGATGGGAAAAATTTAGAATCCACCGAAACTATTTCTATAATAGTGACTTATTTAGATATATTATGGTATGATCACATAATGGTATACTGTGTAGCCATTGAAAATATATTTTAGAAACATATTTAATAATGTAAATGCTCACAACATGATGCTAAGTGAATTAAAGCGGGAAACAGATAGTGAACAGCAGATTGTGATCACACCATTAACAGCTGTTATTGCCTTTTCGCCCTTGAAATCAGACATCAAAGTTTTTAACTGGGACAGAAGGCCACTGTGTCAACACATCTCTGTGCACATACACACAAACACAAACACACACACACATTACTCCAATTATGAAACTTAGTTAATAATAATGTATCAATATTGCTTTATCAATTAGAAATAAACTTACCACACTAAAGCAATATACTAACAATAGGGGAAACTGTGTGAGATGGTGGGGTAGGGAGGAGGAATATTTGAAAAGTCTGCCCTTTACATGCAATTTTTCTATAAACCTAACACTGCTGTAAAAAAATAATTAATTTAAAAGAGGTCAAATGAAAATACTAGAAATAAAAACCATGGTATCAGAAATGAATAATATCTAGAATTCACAAAGAACTTTAATGAATTTACAAGGAAAAAAAAACCAACCCCATCAAAAAATAGGCAAAGAATATGAACAGACACTTCTCAAAAGAAGACATTTATGTGGCCAGCAAACTTACGAAAAAAAGCTCAACATCACTGATCATTAGAAAAACGCAAATCCAAACCACAATGCAATACCATCTCACGCCAGTCAGAATGGCGATTATCAAAAAGTCAAGAAACCACAGACGCTAGCGAGGCTGTGGAGAAATATGAATGCTTTTACACGGTTGGTGGGCATGTAAATTAATTCAACCATTGTGGAAGACAGTATGGAGATTTCTCAATGATGTAGATCCAGAAAGACCATTTGTAAAAGGATGGCAATACCATAAGTAAAACGATGGGCAATGAAACATCATGTAAGCACTAATCAAAAGAAAACTGGAGTTGCTTTATTAACATCAGACACAGCCAACTTCAGGATGAGGACTATTAACAGGAATAGAGAGGGACATTATGCAATGATAAATAAGTAAATTTATCAAGAAGTGTTTATCGTAAATAACATAATTTATCATAAATAAGTAAATTTTTCAAGAACAGTCCTAAACTTTAATGCACCTAAAAACAGAGCTTCAGCAATCCCATTACTGGGTACATACCCAAAAGAAATATAAATCATTCTATATGCACATGTATGTTTATTGCAACACTATTTACAATAGCAAAGTCATGGAACCAACCCAAATGCTCATCAATGATAGACTAGATAAAGAAAATGTGGTACATATATACCATGGAATACTATGCAGCCATAAAAAGGAATGAGATTGGGGAGGATCCAAGATGGCCAAATAGGAGCAGCTCCAGAGTGCAGTTCCCAGCAAGAACAACACAGTAGGTGAGTGCTCACTGCATTTCCAAACAAGCTTTCACTGCCCACAGATCATGAGATTCCCAGGCTGAAAAGCACCATGAGTTTTCAGCGTGGCTGGTGCCACCGCTTGGCACACAGAAACTCAAACAAACCTGGGCAGCCATTTCAACTGGCACCTGGAACACCTGGGAGACAGAGCTGCCCATTCAACTGAAAGGGAGGGGGCTGAGACAGGGAGCCAGGCAATCTGGTTTGGCGGGTACCACCCCACAAAACGAGCAATCTGAAACACTCTGGATTGAGTGTTTTGCAGCAAGTGCAGCTGGACCTGGGACAGTCCAGCTTAGTGGGGGGAAGGGCGTCCACCACTACCAAGGCAGTCCGCCAATACTGAGGCAGTTCACACAACAGCTGGGCAGAGCCTGTGGCAGCTCAGCAATGCCTCTGCTGGCCGACTGTGACTAGACTACTCTGTGCAGGGCAGGGCATCCAGGCAAGAGCACATCAGGAACTTATAAATAAAGTCGACCTTCCTAGGTCAGAGCACTTGGAAAAAGAGGCGGTTATGAGTTCTGCTGCAGCATACTTAAAGTACCTGCCCAGCAGCTCTGCATGGAACAACAGAGCTCCCAGTGCAGCACTTGAGCTCTTAGAAGGGACAAACTGTCTCCTCAAGCAGCTCCCTGATCCCCATATACCCAAAGAGACACCTCATAAAGGAGAGCTCAGGCAGACATCTGGTGGGTACCTTTCTGGGACGAAGATAACAGAAGAAACCAGCAGCAACCTTACTGTTCTGCAGCACCTGCAGGTGATCCCCAGGTAAGCAGGGTCTGGAGTGGACCTCCAGCAGTCCAGCAGCAGAGGGTTCTGACTGTTAGAAGGAAAACTAAGAAACAGAAAGAAATAGCTTCAACATCAACAAAAAGAACATCCACTCAGAGACCGCATCCGAAAGTCACCAACTACAAAGACCACAGGTAGATAAAGCCACTAAGATGGGAAGAAACCAGAGCAAAAAGGATGAAAACACCAAAAACCAGAACACCTCTCCTCCTCCAAGGGATCACAACTTCTCACCAGCTAAGGATCAAAGATGGATGGAGAATGAATCTGATGAATTGACAGAAACAGGCTTCAGAAAGTGAGTAATAACAAACTTCTCAGAGCTAAAAGAACATGAGCTAACCCAATGCAAAGAAACTGAGAACCTATAAAAAAAAAAGGTTGGATGACATGCTAACTAGAATAAACAGCTTAGAGAAGAATATAAACGACTTCATGGAGCTGAAAAACATGACAGGAGACATTCGCGAAGCATACACAAGTTTCAATAGCCAAATTGACCAAGCAAAAGAACGGCTGTCAGAGATTGAAAATAACTCAATGTAGTAAAACGAGAAGGCAAAAATAGAGAAAAAAGAGTGAAAAGAAATGAACAAAGCCTCCAAGAAATATGGGATTATGTGAAAAGACCTAATCTACATTTGATAGGTGTACCTGAGTATGACAGAGAGAATGAATCCAAGCTGGAAAACACTCTTCAAGATATTATCCAGGAGAACTTCCCCAACCTAGCAAGGCAGGCCACCATACAAATCCAGGAAATACAGAGAACACCACAAAGATATTGCTCAAGAAGAGCAACCCCAAGGCACATAATCATCAGATTCACCAGGGTTGAAATGAAGGAAAAAACGCTAAGGGCAGCCAGAGAGAAAGGTCAGGTTACCCACAAAGGGAAGCCCATCAGACTCACAGCAGATCTCTCTGCAGAAACCCTACAAGCCAGAAGAGAGTAGGGGCCAATATTCAACATCCTTAAAGAAAAGAACTTTCAACCTAGAATTTCATATCCAGCCAAACTAAGCTCCATAAGTGAAGGAGAAATAAAATCCTTTACAGACAAGCAATTGCTGAGAGATTTCGTCACCACTAGGCCGGCCTTACAAGAGCTCCTGAAGGAAGCACTAAACAAGGAAAGGAACAACCAGTACTAGCCACTCCAAAAATGTACCAAATGGTAAAGACCATTGACATAATAAAGAAAATGCATCAACTAAAGGGGAAAACATTCAGCTAGCATCAAAATGGCAGGATCAAATTCATACATAACAATATTAATCTTAAATATAAATGGGCTAAATGCCCCAATCAAAAGACACAGACTGTAAATTGGATAAAAAGTCAAGACCCATCAGTGTATTTAGGAAACCCATCTCACATGCAAGAACACACATAGGCTAAAAATAAAGGGATGGGGAAAGATTTACCAAGCAAACGGAGAGCAAAAAAAAGCAGGAGTTGCAATCCTAGTCTTTTATAAAATGGACTTTAAAGCAACAAAGATCAAAAGAGACAAAGAAGGGCATTACATAATGGTAAAAGGATCAATGCATAAAGAAGAGCTAACGATCCTAAATATATACGCACCCAATACAGGAGCACCCAGGCACATAAAGCAAGTTCTTAATGACCTACAAAGAGACTTAGACTCCCACACAATAATAGTGGGAGACTTTAACACTCCCCTGTCAATATTAGACAGATCAATGAGACAGAAAAGTAGCAAGGATATCCAGGACTTGAACTCAGATCTGGACCAAGCTGGCCTAATAGACATCTAGAAAAATCTCCACCCCAAATCCACAGAATATACATTCTTCTCAGCACTGCATTGCACCTACTCTAAAATTGACCACATAATTGGAAGTAAATCACTCCTCAGCAAATGCTGAAGAAAATCATAATAAACAGTCTCTCAGACCACAGGGCAATCAAATTAGAGCTCAGAATTAAGAAACTAACTCAGAACTGTACAACTTCATGGAAGCCAAACAACCTGCTCCTGAATGTCGACATTTCAATGTCGAAACAATGAAATGAAGGCAGAAATAAAGATGTTCTTTGAAACTAATGAGAAAGAAGACACAACATACCAGAATCTCTGGGACACATTTAAAGCAATGTCTAGAGGGAAATTTATAGCAATAAATGCCCACCAGAGAAGTGAGGAAAGATCTAAAATTGACACCCTATCATCAAAATTGAAAGGGCTAGAAGGAGCAAGATAAAAAAAACTCAAAAGCTAGCAGAAGACAAGAAATAACTAAGGTCAGAGCAGAAATGAAGGAGATAGAGACACAAAAACCCTTTAAAAAAATCGATAAATCCAGGAGCTGGTTCTTTGAAAAGATCACAAAAATAGACAGACTGCTAGCCAGATTAATAAAAAAGAAAAGGGAGAAGAATCAAATAGATGCAATAAAAAATGATAAAGGGGATATCACTACAGATTCCACAGAAATACAAACTAACATCAGAGATTACTACAAACAACTCTATGCACATAAACCAGTAAACCTGGAAGAAATTGATAAATTCCTGGACACTTGCACCCTCCCAAGCCTAAACTAGGAAGAAGTCGAAACCCTGAATAGACCAATAACAAGGGCTGAAGTTAAGGCAGCAATTAATAGCCTACCAACCAAAAAAAGCCCAGGTCCAGATGGGTTCACAGCCAAATTCTACCAGACATACAAAGAGGAGTTTATACCACTCCTTCTGAAGCTATTCCAAACAATTCTAAGAGAGATAATCCTTCCCAAATCATTTTATGAGAGCAACATCATACTGATACCAAAACCAGGCAGAGACTCAACATAAAAAGAAAACTTCAGGCCAATATCCATGATGAACATCGATGCAAAAATCTTCAATAAAATACTGGCAAACCAATTGCAACAGCACATCAAAAAGCTTATCCATCACGATCAAGTAGGCTTCATCCCAGGGATGCAAGATTGGTTCAACATATGCAAGTCTATAAATGTAATCCACCACATAAGCAGAACCAAAGACAAAAACCACATGATTATCTCAATAGATGCAGAGAAAGCCTTCAACAAAATTCAACAGCCCTTTATGCTAAAAACCCTCATTAAACTAGGTATCAAAGGAACATATCTCAAAATAATAAAAGCTATTTACAACAAACCCACAGCCAATATAATACTGAATGGGCAAAAACTGGAAGCATTCCCTTTGAAATCTGGCACTAGACAAGGATGCCCTCTCTCACCACTCCTATTCAATATAGTATTGGAAGTTCTAGCCAGAGCAATTAGGCAAGAACAAAAAAATAAAAGATATTCAATTAGGAAAGGAGGAAGTCAAATTGTCTCTATTTGCAGATGGCATGACTGTATATTTAGAAGACCCTATCATCTCAGCCTGTAACCTCCTTAAACTGATAAGCAGCTTCAGCAAACTCTCAGGATACAAAATCAAAGTGCAGAATTCACAAGCACTTCTATACACCAATAACAGACTAACAGAGAGCCAAATCATGAGCGAACACCCATTCACAATTGCTACAAAGAGAATAAAATACCTAGGAATACAACTAACAAAGGATGTAAAGGACCTCTTCAAGGAGAACTACAAACCATGCTAGAAAATAAGAGCAGACACAAACAGATGGAGAAACATTCCATGCTCATGGTTAGGAAGAATCAATATCGTGAAAATGGCCATACTGTCCAAAGTAATTTATAGGTTCAATGCTATCCCCATCAAGCTACCAATGACCTTCTTCACAGAACTGGAAAAAACACCTTAAACTTCATATGGAACCAAAAGAGAGCCTGCATAGCCAAGTCAATTCTAAGCAAAAGGAAAGAGAGAGAGAGAGAGAGAGAGAGAGGGAGGGAGAGAAGGAAGAAAGAAAGAGAGAGAGAGAGAGAAAGAAAGAAGGAAGGAAGGAAGGAAGGAAGGAAGGAAGGAAAGAAGGAAAGAAAGGCAACATAATAAATGTGTTAGTAACAACTAATATAGAAGATCAGAAAAGAGGCCTAACTCTAACCACATACAAAAATAGATCAAAGACCCAAGTGTTAAGAGCCAAAGAATATATAACTCTTAGAAGATAACATACGTTTATATGTTCATAACCTTGGATTAGGCAATGATATCTAAATCCCAAGCAACAAATAAAAAAATAGATAAACTGGACTTCAAAATTAAAGACTTCTGTACTTCAGAGGATACTTTTAATAAAATTGCAAGACATTCTACAGAATGGGAGAGAATATTTGCAAAGCATATATCTGATGAGGGAGTTATATCTAAAATATTTAAGAACAGTTACAATACGACAATAAAAAGTCAACTCAATTTTGAAATGGGCTAATTATTTGAATAGAAAATTATTATTTTGTATACCTTCTTCTCCAAAGAAGGTATACAAAAGGACAATATACACATAAAAGATGCTCAACATCATATATGCTCAACATATTACTCACTAAGGAAATGTCAATCAAAGCTACAGTAAGCTGTCACTTCATATCTACTAGGATGGCATAACAAAAAAGACAGGCAACATCATGTTATATACCTTGAATATATGCAATTTTTATTTGTCAATATTCCTCAATAAAGCTGGATTAAATAAATATATAAGACAACAACAAATGTTAATGAGGATGTGGAAAAACCAGAAGACTTACAGATTGCTTGTTGGAATGTAAAATTGTGTCATCACTTTGGAAAAGAGTTTGGCAATTCCTCAAAAATTAAATATAGGTTTCCATGTGCCCCAACATTTTCACTCCTAGGTATATATTCAAGAGAACTAAAAACATATGTTTACACAAAAAATTGTGCATGATGTTTATAGCAGCAGTATTTATAATAGCCAAAAATTACAAATCCAATTGTTTATCAACTGATAAATGAATATATAAAATGTGGTATATCCATAAAATGGAACGTGATATAGCTATGAAAATTAATGAGGGCTATGTACATGCTACAACATGAAACATTTTGAAAACATCATGCAAGATAAAACAAGCTAGACACAAATAGTCACATGTTATATAATTCTATTTATATGAAATCTACAAAACAGGTAAGCCATAGACACAGACTGTACACCTCCCAACAGGGGTCACGAGTCACCTCATACAGGAGAGCTCAGGCTGGCATCTGTCAGGTGCTCCTCTGGAATGAAGTTTCCAGAGGAAGGAACAGGCAGCAATCTTTGCTGTTGTGCAGCCTCTGCTGGTGATACCCAGGTAAACAGGGTTGAATTGGACTTCCAGCAACTCCAGCAGACCTGTAGAAGAGAGGCCTGACTGTTAGAAGGGAAAGTAACAAACAGAAAGGAATAACATCAACATCTACAAAAAGGACATCCACACAAAAACCCCATCCAAAGGTTGCCAACATCAAAGACCAAAGGTAGATAAATCCATGAAGATGAGGAAAAACCAGCACAAAAAGGCTGAAAATTCCAAAAACCAGAATGCCTTTTGTTCTCCAAAGGATCACAACTTCCCACCAGCAAGGGAACAAAACTGGAGGAAGAATGAGTTTGATGAATTGACAGAAGTAGGTTTCAGAAGGTAGGTAACAACAAATTCTTCTGCGCTAAAGGAGCATGTTCTAACCCAAAGCAAGGAAGCTAAGAACACTGAAAAATGGTTAGAGGAATTGCTAACTAGAATAACCAGTTTAGAGAAGGACATAAATGACCTGATGGAGCTGAAAACATAGCATAAGAACTTCATGAAGCATACACAAGTATCAACAGCTGAATTGATCAAGTGGAAGAAAAGATATCAGAGATTGAAGATCAACTAAATGAAATAAAGCATGAAGACAAGATTAGAGAAGAATGAAAAGAAATGAACAAAGCCTCCAAGAAATACGGGACTATATGAAAAGACCAAACCTACGTTTGATTGGTGTACCTGAAAGTGATGGAAAGAATGGAACCAAGTTGGAAAACACTCTTCAGGATATTATCCAGGAGAACTTCCCTAACATAGCAAGACAGGCCAATATTCAAATTCAAGAAATACAGAGAGCATCACAAAGATACTCCTCGAGAAAAACAACCCCAAGACACATAATTGTCAGATTCACCAAAGTTGAAATGAAAGAAAAAATGTTAAGGGCAGGCCAAGAGAAAGGTCAGGTTACCCACAAAGGGAAGTTCATCAGACTAACAGTGGACCTCTCTGCAGAAACACTACATGCCAGAAGAGAATGGGGACCAATATTCAATATTCTTAAAGAAAAGAATTTTCAACCCAGAATTTTATATCCAGCCAAACTGAGCTTCATAAGTGAAGGAAAAATAAAATCCTTTACAGACAAGCAAATGCTGAGAGCTTTTGTCACCACCAGGCCTGCTTACAAGAGCTCCTGAAAGAAGCACTAAATATGGAAAGGAAAAACCCATACCAGCCACTGCAAAATATACCAAATTGTAAAGATCATTGACACTGTGAAGAAAGTGCATCAACTAACTGGCAAAATAACCAGCTAGCATTATACTGACAGGATCAAATTCACACATAACAATATTAACCTTAAATGTAAATAGGGAAAATGCTCCAATTAAAAGACACAGACTGGAAAATTGGACAAAGAGTCAAGACCCATTGTTATGCTGTATTCAGGAGACTTTTCTCACCTGCAAAGACACACATAGACTCAAAATAAAGGGATGGAGGAAGATTTGCCAAGCAAATGGAAAGCAAAAAAAGCAAGGGCTATAGTTCTAGTCTCTGATAAAACAGACTTTAAACCAACAAAGATCGAAAAAGACAAAGATGGGCATTACAAAATAGTAAAGGGATCAACACAACAAGATGAGCTAACTATCCTAAATATATATGCACCCAATACAGGAGCACCCAGATTCATAAAGCAAGTCTTTAGAGACCTACAAAGAAACTTAGACTCACATGCAATAATAGTGGGAGACTTCAACACCCCACTGTCAATATTAGACAGATCAATGAGACAGAAAATTAACAAGGATATTCAGGACTTGAGCTCAGCTCTGGACAAAGCAGACCTAATAGATACAGAACTCTCCACCCAAAGTCAACAGGATATACATTCTTCTCAGCACCACATCACACTTACTCTAAAAATGACCACATAATTGGAAGTAAAACACTCCTCTACAAATGCAAAAGAATGGAAATCACAACAAACAGTCTCTCAGACCACAGTACAATCAAAGTATAACTCAGGATTAAGAAACTCACTCAAAACCGCACAACTACATGGAAACTGAATAACCTGTTCCTGAATGACTATGGGGTAAATAACAAAATTATCTGCTCAAATTGTCTTGCTCAGATCCCAACCTCATCCAGTCTCCGGATCTTGCCTGTGTGGTTTCTATCTGTGTTTAGCTCTCCTCTGAACTCCATATGTGTGCTCTAGACATCTCTGGCACTGGAACTGTGGCCTTTCCCTATGATGTACAAATTGGTTTGGTCCTCAGGTGCCTGGCATCTGTGTTGCTAGGGGGAAAGTCCACACTAGATGCTTTAGCAATCCCTCAATCAAGCCAGTCCTGATCATACTAAGGCATGAAAGAAAACAGAATGCTCCAAGGAGAATTATTACCCCAGTATATTTGAAAAGTGACATGCAGGGGAGGTAAGAGACATGCCTGGAGAAGGCTTCCAATCACATTCAGGGCATTGCTAACTAACCAAGGAGACAGATCATGCAGTATAGAGTTAAGAGACCTGTGATTAGACTTCAGAAACCTGAGTAAAGTCTTGGCTCCAACACTAGGCTTCCATCACTCACAGGATGAAGTCCAAACTCCTTAGCTTGATATTGCAGCTTTTTGTTATTTGATAATATATCTATCTTATTTTTTTCTTCTGATATTTCAACCCACACACTTTTGCATCAGCTACTTTGGACAACTTGACCATCTGCAGATATGTTTTCTTCTGTCACGTTTCTGAGTCTTGGAAACTTTCTCTGCATGTATCCCCAGGATTTCCTCCTCCTAGCCTTCTAAGTCCAATTTTAATACCCACTGAAATATCACCTTGCTACTGAAGATTTTCTGAATTCCCCTGCCTTTTTCTCCTCAACAAGGTGAGCAGCCCCCTGTTTCCACTTCCATGGTCATTTATATATCTCTTGTCTTACCCATGAAGCTGTGAATTATTTAAGGATGGCGAACATAGGTTTTCCATTTTAATATTCAGTTCCTAGTGCTATGCTTACACATAGAGGACCTTCAATAAATGTTCATTGAATACTGTGCAACCTGTCATAGATGTGACTATAAAATAAAAACATTTTCAGATGTTGTGGGGACACCAAAAATTCACTTCCCATATAAATCTGCTGGATAAAAAAATACTAGGAGATAAACTATAGCTGACCAAAACTGAATGCAAGAGGAGGCCATTCACCAAAAACTGACCATGCATTAAAACATTTTAAATTTTTCTCCCAAAAAGACACATGCAGGCTGCATTCATTGAATACAATGCAATAAAATTAGACACTAACAACTAAGATGTAATCAAAGTATATGCTTGGAAATTTAAAAGCAATATTTGAAATTACTTGGGTTAAATATGAAATCAAATGGAAATTACAAACTGTATATCAATGAATAACAAAAAAAAACGGCCATTTCATATCAAGACAGGCAGATTGCAGCTAAAGAAATACTCAGGGAAAATTTCATAGACTTCAATGCATCTACCAGAAGAAAAAGATTTTTCTAAAAAATGATAAATAAATGGAGTACACTTGAATGTAATAAAAACTATTTAAAAACAATTAGATACTGACAAAATAAAATAGAATAAAAGTAAATGCATAAATTAATGAAATAGAAAAAAGAGGCCAGGTGCAGTGGCTCACGCCTGTAATCCCAGCACTTTGGGAGTCCAAGATGGGAGGATCATTTGAGGTCAGAAGTTCAAGACCAGCCTGGCCAACATGGTGAAACCCCATCTCTGCTAAAAATACAAAAATTAGCTGGAAGTGGTTGCAGCGCCTGTAATCCCAGCTACTCAGGAGGCTGAGGCACAAGAGTTGCTTAAACCCGGGAAGCAGAGGTTGCAGTGAGCTCACATTTTGCCACTGCACTCCAGCCTAGGCAACAGAGCAAGAATCTGTCTCAAAAAATAAAAAATAATAAAAAATTACAAATAAAGACATAGACTCAATAGAAAGGAATGCCTGGGTTATGGTGATAAGGAGCTGTGGAGACCAAAGCTTTATCATGCCGACAATAGAAGATTTCAGGCAACAGCTTCAGACAGAATAGATTGTAAATATTTCTTGTCAACTTAAAGAGTCTGTTCTATCAGTAATTCCAAAGGGAGGAGAATATAATGAGGCATTGCTGACACTCGTCCCCTATCACAGTCTGAACCAGTCTCTCAGGTTAGCTTTGGAATGCCCTTGCTGAGCAGAGGGGTCCATTCAGATGGTCAGGTGAAGGGCTTAAAAAATATCATGTATGTGTATCAATACATGATACACAAAGGAGATTTATATACCCTCATATACACTTTATATATTGTATAAATAAAAACATATACAGTATACATGCTGTACAAAGGATATATTCAGAACATATAAAAACTTAAAAAAACTAATAGAAAAAGTGGACAAATGATGTGAATAGGTAACTCACAAAAAATAAAAAATTATTATGACCAATATACATTTGAAAAAAATGCGAGGAGAGAGATCCAAGATGGCTGATCACTAGCAGCTCGGGATTGTAACTCCCAGTGAAAGCGCAGAGAACGAGAAGACGCCACACTTTCAGATCAATTTTTGTTGCTTACGCACCAGGAGATTCCCAGCAGAGAAGCCCTACGGGTCGCCAGCACGACTCTTGTGGCTGGCGAGGCGGTTTTGCCGCTGCCTTGGTGCAGCGGTTCTTGGTGCAGAGTCAGAAAAGCACCATCAATCTTAACGCCGCTGTTTTGGCCGGTGCAGTGGGTTGCTCAGATTTTAGCGCTGGGAATCAACAAGTTGGATGTCCATTCAGAAACCCAACTATAAAGACAGTAATTATAAAGACCACAGATGGATAAATCTATAAAGAAAGGAAGAAAACAGCCTAAAAAGGCTGAGAATACCCAAAATCAGAACACCTCTCCCTCTACAGGGGATCACAGTTCCTCATCGGCAACGGAACAAGGCCTGATGGAGAAAGACTGTGTTCCATTAACAGAAGCAGGCTTTAAAAGGTGGATGATAAGAAACTTCTGGGAATTAAAAGAACTTGTTCTAACCCAATGCAAAGAAACTAAGAACTTTGAAAAAAGGTTTGACGAAATGTTAAAAATAACACACAATTTAGAGAGGAATATAAGTGAATTAATGGAGCTGAAAAACACAACACGAGAACTTCGTGAAGTATGCACAAGTTTTAACAGCCGAATTGATCAAGCAGAAGAAAAGATATCAGAGGTCGAAGACCAGCTTAATGAAATAAAACGAGAAGACAAGATTAGAGAAAAAAGGATAAAAAGGAACAAGCAAAGTCGCCAAGAAATATGGGACTATGTGAAAAGACCTAATTTACGTTTGATAGGTGTACCTGAATGTGATGAAGAGAATCAATCCAAGCTGGAAAATACGCTTCAGGATATTACTCAGGCAAACTTTTCCAACCTAGCAAGGCAGGACAATATTCAACTCCACGTAATACAGAGAACACCACAAAGATATTGCTCAAGAAGACCAACCTCAAGGCACATAATCGCCAGATTCACCAGGGTTGAAATGAAAGAGAAAATACTGAGGGCAGCCAGAGAGAAAGGTCAGGTTACCCATAAAGGGAAGCCCATCAGACTCACAGCAGATCTCTCTGCAGAAACACTACAAGACAGAAGAGAGTGGGGGCCAATATTCAACATCCTTAAAGAAAAGAACTTTCAACCCAGAATTTTACATCCAGCCAAACTAAGCTCCATAAGCGAAGGAAAAATAAAATCTTTTGTGAACAAGCAAGCACTCAGAGATTTCATCACCACCAGGCCTGCTTTACAAGAGCCTCTGAAAGAACCACTGCAAATAGAAAGAAACAACCAGTATCAGCCTTTCTAAAAAATACCAAAAAATAAAGAACATCAATATAATTAAGAACTTGTATCAACTAATGGGCAAAACAGCCAGCTAACGTTAAATGGCAATATCAAACTCACATATATTATTATTAATTCTAAATTTAAATCGACTAAATCCCCCAATCCAAAGACACAGACAGGCAAAAAAAGCCAAGACCCATTGGTATGCTACATCCAGACCCATCTCACATGTGAGGATACACAAAGACTCAAAACAAAGGGATAGAGAAAAATTTACCAACCAAATGGAGAGCAAAAATAAATAAATAAATAGCAGGAGTTGCAATTTTTGCTGATAAAATAGACTTTAAAGCAACAAAGATCAAAAGAAGCAAAGAAGGATATTACATAATGATAAAAGGATCAATGCAACAAGAAGAGCTAAAGATCCTAAATATATACGCACCCAATACAGGAATAGTCAGATATATAAGACTTACAAAGAGACTTAGACTCCCACACAATAATAGTGGGAGACTTCAACATCGATATTAGACAGATCAATGAGACTGAAAGTTAACATCGATATCCAGGACTTGAACTCAGATCCGGAACAAGTAGACTTAATTAACATTTATAGAACTCTCCACTTTAAATACACAAAATATACACTCTCATCAGTACCACATCACACCTATTTACAGGTTTAAATGAAATATTGGTTGGCTGCTTGTTAGTTATTTTCTTCCCTCATTTTTTTTTCATGTCTCTATTATTAAACACAATTATAGGCATACCCATTTTTAGACTGCATTCTAGCCCGGGCAATAAAGCAACACCCCTGTTCTCTCTCCCTCTTCCTCTTCCTCTTTCTTCCTCTCCTTCATTCTTTTTTTTTATTCTTTCTCTTTCTTTCTTTCTCTCTTTCTTCTTCTAAAAAAAAAAAAGAAAATAAATATTACATAATTCAGTTTGGAAATGGTCTGAAGCAATTTCATCTGAAGCAATAATTACTTCTAGTATTGTAACTCATTAAGAAAAGTTCCAAACAGGAAAATAAGCAAAACTATTGAGTATAAGAG
>NW_022437002.1:15177432-15183479 GCF_009761245.1 Sapajus apella
GCCAAAAAAATTTGAAATGATTGCAGTGATATGAGCAAATGAATATTTTCATAGATTCTTGATGGGACTTTAAATTCAATAGTGACATTTTGGAAGCATCCATTAAAAGTTAGAATATGTATATATATATTTGGCCTGGCAATAGAAATAGTTTATCATTTATATTATTGTTATGTTATGGTATCATTATATTTTCTGCCTTAGAAAAAAGAAACAGAAAAATTCGTATTTCTTTGTAGCCAGGTTGTACTAGTACTTGAACTGTCACTTAAACACTAGCAAAGCCAACCTTGACTGGTTTGCCTGTCAAGGATAGAATAAGGTGGATAAAAACTTCTCAGGCAGACACACAATCACCTGAATTCAGGGACCTGCCTTAGGATTGTGTATGTGACTTTGCAGGCATAATCACAGGCCCCAGGCTTTGAGCTGCTGAGAATCTACCACAAGCTCTGCATTAGGCTGACATTTCCCAGGAGGATGTAAGAACGGCCAATTATACAGAGAGCTGTACTCTGTAATGTCTTGCCAGTCTCCACTCTTTCTCTTTCCTCCTCCTGCTACGAAGCTCCAAGTTTATTCCCCAATTACTGGGGGCTACTCCTGGGTCCTCCTGCCTTGGGAGTCTTCCCTCCTGGCTGTGGCCCAATTAAATCACAGTTGAGTTGCTCAGAAATGAGAATTCCTGGGAGGCTTGTTAAGTTCAGTGCTTCAGAAAATGGAAAGAACATCATTAAGAACTTCAGCTTAATAGGCAGCTGGGCCAATACCAGCTGCTAAGCAGAAAAAGTATAAGTGACTTAGTGTCCCTCAGAGGCATCCAAAGAAACTTATTTTAACTTTTACCTAATTCTATCCCAAGTGTGTACACTAGCCTTGAAGCACATACCCAAGACACCTTCACTTTCACCCCCACTATCACACTGTAATTTTCATGATACATCATTATAACCTCATCACCCATCAGTATTCTCATCATCGCTTTCATTCACCATTGTCCCAGAACTATCATCCTTTTCCTAGTACATTATCATGCTCAGTATTATCACCAACTCCTCATTTAACCATTATGATCATCATCAGTATTGTTACCTCCATTATCATGACAAACACCATCATTCAGCTGCACCATTTCACCACTCCCATGGCCACAACTGTAATATACATCTGTAGCTCATGAGAACAGAAAACGTCCTGAAAATTCTAAGAAAAAGTGCTTACTTGAAAGGCAGACAAAAAATTATTTTTTTTATTTTTATTTTATTTTTTTTTTTGAGACGGAGTTTCGCTCTTGTTACCCAGGCTGGAGTGCAATGGCGCGATCTCGGCTCACTGCAACCTCCGCCTCCCGGGTTCAGGCATTTCTCCTGCCTCAGCCTCCTTAGTAGCTGGGATTACAGGCACGTGCCACCATGCCCAGCTAACAAAAAATTATTTTTAAATAGGTTTTCTTTTATTTCAATCACGTACAAGAGTAAGAAGGTAATAGACTGAGATGAGAAATTAAATGCAGAAATACAATAAAATAAAATTTGACACAATGGTCAAAATATAACCTAAACTGGAGAGAATAAACAGAAAAATGGACCTTGCATAAACATTAAAATCTTCTCAGAATGCAGGGGGAAAAGAAAAACAATTGTGATAATTACAGAATGGAGGATGACTTACATAGATCCAACCTGTAAGTATTAAAGAATGTCTAAAGAAGAAAACAGTAGATGGATAAGAGGGTCAGAGTAAGTGGATCCGAAAGTCTGATAAAGAAAAATGCTTTCTGAATTTCCAAAGAAATACTCTGAAGATCAAAATGCCCCACTATATTCCAGGAAAAATTAATAAAAAGATCTACACCTGCATACATTCTCTTCTGATAACCTCTTCTCCACACTTCAGCTAGAATGACCCATTCAAATCACAATTCTTAGAACATCATCCCCAGGTTCGAATGCTTTAATCCCTTTCCAGAGCTGTTAAAATAAAGGACTAAATTCCTACGTGGCCCACAAGGCCCATGGTTGGCCTTGCCCGTCTGCACCTGCTCTCCCTTGCTTTCTGCCGGACGACCGTATTTCTGTTCCTTGCACAGGCAAGGAACAGAAAGTTTCTTCTAGCAACAGGAACTTGGCATATATTGTTGCCTTCCCCCAGGAATACTCTCATCCTCCCCACCAATTTCCTGTGATCAACTCTTATTTTAGGATCTCATATAACACTTCGACAAGGATACCCTCTCAGACCTCTCTAACGAGGCTAAGCGTTCCGACTATACGCTCGTGTAGCACCATGCACCTTTCACTTTAGTACTTCCAACAAGTAGGCTTACGTTTCTTTGTAGGAGTCTTTGACCACTATCTGCTTCCCACTCAGAGTATAACCTCCACAAGGGTAGGGACCAAGATGCCAAGTTAAGTTTCCAAGCAGGACGCACACTACCACATCCCATAATAAACACACACATCCGGGCCGGGCGCGGTGGCTCAAGCCTGTAATCCCAGCACTTCGGGAGGCCGAGGCGGGTGGATCACGAGGTCAAGAGATCGAGACCATCCTGGTCAACACGGTGAAACCCCGTCTCTACTAAAAATACAAAAAATTAGCTGGGCGTGGTAGCGCGTGCCTGTAATCCCAGCTACTCAGGAGGCTGAGACAGGAGAATTGCCTGAACCCAGGAGGCGGAGGTTGCGGTGAGCCGAGATCGCGCCATTGCACTCCAGCCTGGGTAACAAGAGCGAAACTCCGTCCCAAAAAAAAAAAAAAAAAAACACATCCTTGCAACACCAGATCGGGAAGTCCCAATGTTGGCCGTCCCAGAGTTGCCCTTTCTCCTCCTCCTTCTTTCATGGGCTTCTCCAGTCAGCCTTTGCCTTCAGAGTTCTCCAGGTGTGAGGGATACATCAGACCCATTTACCCCCCAAATTCCAAGGGACATATCAAAATGTCCCCAGCCCTCCTGGTGCACCTGGCCAATGTCATCATGGAGCAAAAGTGGGGAGGAAACCTAGAGGACAGCCCAGCACAAATCTCTTTGACCCAGTCTCTTGGAGCCTCCCCTGCCTGACCTGTGAGGAGCAAAGGAGCACCCATCCCCTCTCTCACTGAAGGGGAAGAAAAAAGCCACATTACTCTCCCCCTACAATAAAGACTACATGTTCCTGTTTGATGAACCTCCTTTCCACATTTCAAGTCTTTTCTGGTAGTCTATAGGTATGTGATAATGGAGTGATTGTCACAGGATTGGTTTGTGTCTAGCAACTTGTTGGGGCTCTTTTAAAAAGTAAAGATGTAAAGATCTCAAGATCTTTTGAGGAAACAGGAAAAGGCCCAGTCAACATCCTATTGTGATCGTGTTCCTGAAAGACTGGAAGACAGCATATGAAAAGGGGATCAACCAAGATTCCACTTCCCTAAAACCCTTTTCTTTTCCGTGTATTTTCTTCCACCATTTTATCAGTTCATTTTTTTTTTTGCATAAACTTGCATTTGTTGTCTTCTAGTCACTTGGTAGACTGCTTTTCTCTGCTTCATGTTATATCACATGAATTGCTCCAAGTTACTCCACATTGAATACATCTATCTTAAATGGATACATAATATGATGCACGGTTTCACAAAACTGTATTTTGTAATCAATACTGAAATGAACTTCTTTGTAGATGTAGGATTCTCCATTTTTGTACTAATTCCTAAGGGATGATTTCGAAAATTGATGTTACAGGCTATGTTGGGCAACTGACTTTGCCAGCCAGCATCCATTCTCACTGCTTCTAGTAACAGGACTCTGAAGATTTCCTCTGCTGAAGCTTAGAAAAGTGCAGAAATTCCAACACACTGTTCTGTGTGGTTAAAATAAAAGGATGATCAAAGAATGAAGTACATGGTTTACTGCCATACAAAAACTTTCCTTTGTTCACAACGCTTAAAGATGGGGAATAACAACAAATCTCACAGGGAATACACTTGACAGATGAAGTACATTAACCACACAGTGAATGAGTTCCAATTTTGTTACAATCTAATTATTAAAGTCTAGTTGGTCAATTAGGACGACAATAGGCTTCCATAGAAAGAAAAGTCTAATTGAAGTTTAGGGGATGCCTTTTTTTTGTTTTGTTTTTTTTTTTTGAGATGGAGTCTCGCTCTGTATCCCAGGCTGGAGTGCAGTGGCATGATCTCGGCTCACTGCAACCTCTGCCTCCCGGGTCCTGGTTCAGCAGTTCTCCTACCTCAGCCTCCCAAGTAGCTGGGATTACAGGAATGAAACACCATGCCCAGCTAATTTTTATTTTTATATTTTTTTAGTAGAGATGGGGTTTCACCATGTTGGCCAGTCTGGTCTTGAACACCTGACCTCGTGATCCATCCGCTTCATCCTCCCAAAGTGCTGGGATTACAGTATAGGCATGAGCCATCCCACCCAGCCGGGAATGACTTTATATGGCTTGAGCAACACAGTGGAAATCTGTGTTTATATTCCCTAGGCATAAGAAGGCAGTGCCACTGTTGACTGATGAGGCTTCAGAGATTAGCTCAAAGGCTAAAAGGGTTCAGCCCTGTTGCAGACTGAGCTGCAGGTCTTTGGAGAAGCAGCCGACAGAGTATATCCCTGCCATGGCCTAAATTCTCAAAGTGTCTGTCAAACTCAGGTTTATATGTACTTTGGAGCCCAGTAGTTGAAGTCCATAACTCACCTATGAGGTCTCATAGGTGTGATGTGTGATGTAACATTCTCAAGAGTAAGGGAAGTACGCTCCAAGTTCTTACCACAGTAAAACATATATTACTCGTTGCAAACTACGCAAGTGTTTGAAATCATTTCAAAGCTATGTGACACTGAATAGTTCTGTGAAATGTCCACATAAACAATCATGTCTTCAAAGAATAAACTCCTTTTTCCCCAACAGATGCCTCTTCTTTCTTTTTCTTGCCTTATTGCACTGGCTAGATTCTCCAGCACAGCGTTGAATGAAAGTGGTGGTACAGATGGTCTCATCTTGTTCTTGATCTTAGGACAAAATCATTCATGCCTTTCACCATTAAATGTAATTTTAGCTGTAGAGTTTTTATAGATACTCTTTATCAGGTTCAGGAAGTTCCTTCTATTCCAACTTAGCTGAGAGTTTTTATCAGGAATGGATGCTGGATTTTTATCAATGCTTCTCCTTCATCTACTGAGAAGAATCTCACGGTTTTTAGTTTGTTAATATAGTCAAATACAGTGATTGATTTGGGGATGTCAAATGAACCTTGTGGTAAAAACAAATAAGAAAAAAAATAAATCCTACTTGGTCATGAAGTATTATTTTTTAAATATATTGTTAGATTTGATTTGCTGATTTTTAAAGAATGCATACATCTATTTCATAAGGGACATTTGTCTATAGCTTTCTCTTTTCATAATGTCTGTTTGGTTTTGCTATCAGGGTAATACTAGCCTCATAGAATGAATAGAGAGCTATGCTCTTCAACATTCTGGAACAGTTTGTGTAGAACTGAAGTCGTTTTCTCATTAAATGTTTCGTAGAATTCACCAATGAAGCTATCTTGGCTGGAATGTTCTTTGTGAGAAGGTTTCTTTAAAAATTTAACTTATTTGATAAATAAAGAACTATTCAATCTACCTATTCCTTCTTGAGTGAACGTTGGTTCTTTGAGAACCATTCATTGATTTTTTTCCTTGTTTTACTGTATACTACTTTATTGATTGGCACTCTAATTTTATTATTTCTTTTCTTCTGCTTGTTTTTAGTTTCATCTGCTCTTCTTTTTCCAGTTTCTTAAAGTGGTTAAGAATGTTGCTTGGCCGGGCGCGGTGGCTCAAGCCTGTAATCCCAGCACTTTGGGAGGCCGAGGCGGGTGGATCACGAGGTCAAGAGATCGAGACCATCCTGGTCAACATGGTGAAACCCCGTCTCTACTAAAACTACAAAAAATTAGCTGGGCATGGTGGCACGTGCCTGTAATCCCAGCTACTCAGGAGGCTGAGGCAGGAGAATTGCCTGAACCCGGGAGGCGGAGGTTGCGGTGAGCCGAGATCACGCCATTGC
>NW_022437002.1:15183579-15394429 GCF_009761245.1 Sapajus apella
AAAAAAAAAAAAAAAAAAGAATGTTGCTTAAGTACTGCTTGAGCAACATTCCACAAATTTTGATATGTTATGTTTTCAATTTTCATTCAGCTCAAAATACTTTCTAACTTTCTACTTTTTAGAAGTCTGTTATTTGGTTTCCAAATATTTGGGGATTCCTATTAATCTTTGTTATTCATTCCCAATTTAATTTGCAGTCAGAGAACATACTCTTCTGAAAGGAAAATAAAATCCGGGGACTTCCGATTCACTATGCCAAAAGGGAAAAATTAACCTTGGAAGTTGAGTCATGAAAATAAACTAAACACTTGCTTTTTCTTTTGCTCCTAAACTAATAGCTACAGCTAGAAAGCCGCATGTGGGGGCCTCCCTCAACCCAACAATGTAAAGTAACAGCTTATATTCACAGGGAAGGGACAAAAAGAAATCATTTCCCACCCAGCCCAGGAATGCATGTTTAACTGCTTCTTCTACTCTATGTTTATTTTATGTAAAGTGCAAATTTACTGAGCAGCAGACAAATACGTAATTGACTGCTCTTTCTACCCCTCCTTTGGTCACGCAACATGTGGATTCAGTGAACCTAATCAAAGCCTTGAAAGAATGTGACCACACCCTCCCTCTTTTTTTTTTTTTTCTTTTTTCCCTTTCCCCTCCTGCCCACTTTTCCCCTTTAAATATTGAAGCCTTCAAAATCTACTTGGAAAAAAGTACAGGTCACAGATCCTACAATCCTATTGTGGCTTGTGTCTCTTTTTCCCAGGCACAGCCTCAACCTTGGAAAAATAAACCTTTAAATTGATTGAGACTTGCCTCAGGGATTTTATTTGGTGTACACTCTGTATCACTTGAATACGTTTCAATTTAAGACATGCTTTATAGTCCAGAGTATGGACTATTTTGGCCAGATGTTTTCTGTGTACTGGAAAGAAATGTTTATTCTGCTGTTGTTGAATGGCATGTTCTATAAACCTCAATTGCATCAAGTTGGTTGGCAGTATTAATGTCTTCTATATTTCTGTGGATTTTCCATTTGTTCTAGTGATTATTGAGAGAAAGATATTGATATATCTGCCTATAATTCTGGATTTATCTGTTTCTCTTTGGAGATTTCACATTTTTGCTTCATGTATTTTAAAGCCTCTACTTACCAGCATGGCCTTCCTGAGCCCCTCCAAGATTGATCTCCCACCAGCCCATCTAACCCTATGCCAAGGTCAACAACAGTGTCAAGAGTTGGCCTAGCCGGGCGCGGTGGCTCACGCCTGTAATCCCAGCACTTTGGGAGGCCGAGGCGGGTGGATCACGAGGTCAAGAGATCGAGACCATCCTGGTCAACACGGTGAAACCCCGTCTCTACTAAAACTACAAAAAAATTAGCTGGGCATGGTGGTGCGTGCCTGTAATCCCAGCTCCTCAGGAGGCTGAGGCAGGAGAATTGCCTGAACCCAGGAGGCGGAGATTGTGGTGAGCCGAGATCGCGCCACTGCACTCCAGCCTGGGTAACAAAAGCGAAACTCCGTCCCAACCAAAAAAAAAAAAAAAAAAAGAGTTGGCCTATGGGGGACTCATTGTGTGCATGTGGTTGGAGAAACTCCGGGACCACCCGCCTAACTCCTTGCGCATTTCCAACCACCCTTGCTCTGTGTCTCCCAGGCAACCAGACTGGGGCAAGTGTTGGGAAGATGGAGATACAGGAATGATCAGGGTGGGAAAGAGACTCCTCCCCCTCTTTCAATAGGCACTGCTTCCAGCCCAGACTGGTATGAGTGGTTGTAGGGCAGGAGGGGGTGTAGGGCCAGACCTGAATCCATCTATGAAGAAAAATGAGCCTGTAGGCTCAGGTTTCCACTCCACCCTGAAGTTTGGCAAGGTAAGACAGATGGAACTCCTCTAGCTCCTCCAAGTGCTGTGAACTGCCTCATTTCTGAGAGAGAGGTAGGACTTGTGATTCAGTGCTTCAGGTGTCCTTATGTCACTACCAGACTGCTCATGGCCACCAGATTCTTTCAGCAGCCTTGGGCTGGGGAAGGAGGCAGTCAAGAGGACTGTTGAAGGCACTAGGTGTTGGAGGGCTGTGCAGCTCCTCACCCTGCTACCCACTCTCTTCCCCTTGGCTTTGCAAAGGAAAACCTCCTTGTTTCTTACCTTTTCTTACCTTCTGGTGAGGTAAGGTGAGAGACAGAGGACTTAGCATTTCTTTTAACTGCCTCTCATGAGTTATCCAAGCTCAGAAGTGTTACCAGAAAGGAGTCCGGATCTGGACCCCAAGAGAGGGTTCTTGGATCTTGTGCAAAAGATAATTCAGGGTGAGTCCATAGAGTAAAATGAAAGCAAGTGCATTAGGAAAGTGAAGGAATAAAAGAATGGCTGCTACTCCACAGACAGAGCAGCCCTGAGGGTTGCTGATTGCCCATTTTTATGGTTATTTCTTATATGCTAAATAAGGGGTAGATCATTCATGCCTCCCCTTAGACTGTATAGGTTAATTTCCTGTCGTCGCCATACCATTTGTAAACTGTCATGGTGCTGGGGGGAGTGCAGTAGTGAGGATGACCAGAGGTCACCCTCATTGCCATCTTGGTTTTGGTGGGTTTTAGCTAGCTTCTTTATTGCAACCTGTCTTATCAGCAAGGTCTTTATGAGTTGTGTCTTGTGCCGACCTTCTATCTCATCTGTGACTAAGAAGACCTTAACCCCCTGGGAATGCAGCCTAGCAAGTCTCAGCATTATTTGACCCAGCCCCTACGCAAGATGGAGTTGCTCTGGTTCAAACGTCTCTGACAAAAGGACTCTCAATATCTGACCCCCTATTAACAAGAACAAACAAATTAGCTAAAACCATAATAAAACATCAATAATCTGGTGTCTAGGAGAAATTTAGCTGTTATACACCATTTGTTATGATGAAACTCCTCCAGCTTCTCCAAATGCTGTGAGCCATCTCATGTTTGAAGGTCAGATAGAACCTGTGACTCAGGGTACCTCACGTGTCCAAGTGTTACTACCAGATTGCCCTTGACCACCAGATTCTTTCAGTAGCCTTGTGTAGGTGGAGTGGGCAGTGAAGGTAACTGCTGCAAGCATTAAGTATTGGAGAATGCTTTACTGCTCCCATCCTCTCCAGCCCCTCTGTTCCCCATGATTTGTTTCTCCTGGAGTGAATGCGCTCAGAGGACCTTAAGAGCAAGGACTTAAAATATGTGCAACACATACAAGCTTTTCAAAGAACAACTATTCAGAATACATACAGAACTCTTACAAATCAGCAAGACAGGCAAGCTGGTAGAAAATAATTTAGAGATAGAAACAGGCACTTAGTACAAAAGGATACACAAATCACCAACATATAGCCAATGACCCTGGGACTTGCTGCTCACTATATCTGTACCAACAGTCCAACTGGGCCAGGCTTTCCACCGGTGCAGTTCTCATCCCTGTCACTGCCAAAATGGCTCTTCTCGAAGTGAGGCTGGGCGCATCAAGAGTAGGAGGGAAAGCATGGGTTTGCTACCGCCATGTTTCAGAGCAAAGAGCACAGACTAGGGTTTGGGCACTGATTCTGGGTTTGTCGGTGTTTATTGTGGTTTTTGCCAATTACTTTTCCCCTTGAGCTTTAACTTCCCTATTTATCTGATGGAAGAGTGGGATGAAATCAGAGTTGTTACTTGACATTCAACACATGGATTCTATTTAATTTGGCCAACACAGTTACCCTCCCTCTCCCTCTCCCTCTCTCAAATAGGATTGGCTCTCAACATTTAAATATCAAGATTTCTGACTTCTCTTTAAGAATCAGGTGCCTAGCCCACATTTCCACACTAAAACAACCATCTAGAACTCTGTATGAGGCAGTGTCTATGAGGTTGGATCAGAAATCTTGTTCAAGCAACACCCTTGCTGCCTTCCTAAGCATGAACCTCAGGATGAAGACAGATATAATGTTATGTGTTCATCCCATAGGTTCTCCTTGCCAGGCATTTCCCAGGCCCCCTGGGGTTAGCACTGGTTAGCCAAAACCATGTGACAGAGATTTGCCAATAAGAATGTGAGGCATTAAAGAGATGGTGTAAATTCTCCACGTATTCTTACATCATGTGGTTGGAAGCTGGAAACTTCTGAGAGGACAGACTGGCAAGAGAGAACCAGCTGACATCCCCAAGTGATCACAACAGGACAGCTGCCAAGAAAAGATCTCTGACTCCTCTAAGCCCCAAACAGAAGCAAGAAACAAAGCTTGGTTGTGTTAAACCACTGATATGCAGGGGGCTATCTGTTACCATGGTAGAGCTTGTCCTCTACTGACTGATGAAATGTACCATAATAATAGTAGCAAATATTCACTGAGTGCTTCCTGATTTGAATGCCTAGTCATTGGGCTAAATACTCCATATATAATAGCTTAGTTAGTCTTAATAATTTATTCCGTATGATAGGTACTATTATTTTACCCTTTTGAGGTAAGCAGTTTAGGTATGTTAAGTCATGTACCTGAGTTCATAGTAAGTGAGAGAGCTAGGCAGTCTGATGCTAAAACTTTTGCTATGCTCCTCTCTTTTTTCTATTCTATACTGTCTCTCCGAGTTTGCCTTTCTCTGTAAAAAGGCAATGATAACCTCAACTTTAAAAGTCAGATATTGGCCGGGCGTGGTGGCTCAAGCCTGTAATCCCAGCACTTTGGGAGGCCGAGGCGGGTGGATCACGAGGTCAAGAGATCGAGACCATCCTGGCCAACATGGTGAAACCCCGTCTCTACTAAAAATACAAAAAATTAGCTGGGCATGGTGGCATGTGCCTGTAATCCCAGCTACTCAGGAGGCTGAGGCAGGAGAATTGCCTGAACCCAGGAGGCGGAGGTTGCGGTGAGCGGAGATCGCGCCATTGCACTCCAGCCTGGGTAACAAGAGCGAAACTCCGTCTCAAAAAAAAAAAAAAAAAAAATTTTTTTAAAGATGGGGTTTCACCATGTTGGTCAGGCTGGTCTTGAACTCCCGACCTCAGGTGATCCACCCACCTTGGCCTCCAAAATGCTTGGATTACAGGCATGAGCCACCATGCCTGGCCAATTTTAAATTATTTGGATTGGTTTGAAGTTACATGGAGAAATTTGGAATGGTTTAATCTACTTGAACCAATCTATACCAGATAATTATAGTTAGAATCAATTTGAGCTGGATTCTGCTAATATAGACTTTCTGGAACACTCTTGGATCTTTGCTAATCGTTTAACAGAGATATGATTGGCTGTTAGATGGTAATTATGTCAAGAAAATATAATTATATTCTTAGGTAACTGAAAAGTTTAATCAGAAATAATTAAATGTCTCAAAAATCATGTGGGCATCTCTAACACTGCTAGCATAGCAAAACCTCCTGCCCAATACCTCCTTCCAGTCACTACCTCCTCCAACCTTTCCAAAGAAAAGCCTTATCCCGACTTAACATGCCATAGATTAGTTTAGCTTAACTTTAAACGTTTTATAAATGGAATTACACAGGATGCATTATTGTCTCTGCAATAATGAATCAGGGCCAGGCACCTGATTCATCCAACATTATGTATGCCAGATTTATCCATATTATTGTATATAGCTGTACTGTTCATACATTTGTATTGCTATATAATATTCCAGTGTATGGAGATGCCATAATTTATTTATCCATTACACTGTTATTGAATATTGGGTTGTTCCCAGTTTGGGTTTATTACAAATAATGCTGCAATAAACCCTTCTTTCATTATATCTGTGTAACTATTTCTTTAATACATATAGATAGACATGAAGTTATTGGATTATACCATAAAAGATGCATATTCGTCTTTAGTAGGTAACATCAAACATTTTCCAAAGTGGTTCTACCAATTTATATACTCAGCATCAGGGTATAAGAGTTCCAGTTGCTCCATAATCTTACCAGTATTTGGTATTGACCGTCTCTTTAATTTTAGCCATTCAGATGAGTCTGTAGTGCTAACTCATTGTGGCTTTCAGGTGTATTTTCCTGACTATCTATGGGGCTGAGAATCTTTCTGTATTTGTATTGGTCATTTTGCTGTCCTCTTTTGTGAAGTACCTTTTCAAGTCTCTTACTATTTTTCTACTGGATTGTGTGTTTTTCTATTTATTTATAGGAGTTCTTCTATATTACTGATAAGATCCCTTTTTAATATTTGTGGTTTTAATATTTTGTGGTGTGGCTCTATCATAATTTACCTATTTTTATTTATAACTATTTAGGTTGGTTTCCATTTTTTTATTCCAACAACTTCTACAAATTGAGTATTGTGGGTATTGTTTAGGATAGAGTATAGAGTTAAGGTTAAACCAGTAATTTAGTATCTTTTAGGTTTTGTAAAACATTTTTTCAGTAGCATTCAGCACCATAGGAAAGGCAAATAGCTCAGATCAGCCAGGTTGAGTTTTTCTCTCCAGGAAAATGAGATAAAATAACATAATACCACAAGCTAATCAATAATATTGGTTTTAAGAAGTCACTGAAATTATAAAATCATAGGCTCTGAAGTGTGTAAGGAGGGAAGTAAAGACAGCTAGGGAATTAGAGTTACTAGATACAGAGAAAGAAAATGTGGTGGGCTGGAGGCCAAGTGAATTGAGAGGAATAGAGTGATTACACTGTAAGGACAGGAAGTCATGATCAGAGAGCAGGAGATCTGAATATGTGGTTTCAGAAGTGGGACAATTCTTCAGTAATGAGAAGGACCAGATGTGCCCATAAGTAGCTGAAGTAGAAAGCAAGTGGCAAATTTTTGGTGAAAATTTCCAAACCATGGATCTGACAAGGGATTTACCCAAAATATATAAGAATAGATATTTCTCGTGGCCAACAGGTATATGAAAAAAAAATGTGCTCAACATCACTAATCATCAGGGAAATGCAAATCAAAACTATAGTGTGATATCACCTCACCCCAAATAGAATATTATTAAAAAGGCAAAAATGACAAATGCTTGTGTGGATATGGAGAAATCCAAGAAATACACACTGTTGGTAGGAGTGTAAACTAGTACAGCGATTATAAAAGACAGTATAGAGTTTCCACAAATAAAAGTAGAAGTATTGGCCATGCGGTGGTTCATGCCTGTAATCTCAGCACTTTGGAGGCCAAGGCAGGTGGATAACCTGAGGTCAGGAGTTCAAGACCAGCCTGGCCAACATAGTGAAACCCCGTCTCTACTGAAAAAAAAAAAATTAGCTGGGCATGGTGGTGGGCACCTGTAATCTCACCTACTCAGGAGACTGAGGCAGGAGAATCTCTTGAACCTGGGAGGCAGAGGTTGCAATGAGCCAAGATTGTGCCACTGCACTCCAGCCTGGGCAACAGAGAAAGACTCTGTCTCCAAAAAAAAAAAAAGTTTTCATAGGAAAAGAGAGAAAGAGAGTGTCCAGGAGATGTTACGGGACAGTGCAGGGAAATGGTGATGTATTGCACAAGCTTTAAGGAGTAAGACATTTTCTTCTTTTTTTTTTTTAAATATCCCTCCACTGGGGGTCCAGACCCAGTACCCATCTCCCCAGCACCCGCTGCTCTGTGTTTCCCCACAGGCCCCTCAGGCTACTCAGAATCCTCAGCATTGGGCAGGTCACTGCTTGGCCCAGCAGGTACATGGGGAAGGGTCCTGAGCTTTATGACCCTTGTCATAAATTTTATCAAAATTTAACAACATAGCTTATACTGTAATTAAAGTCTATTTATATGTAAATATGCATATTATATTTATTCATCATATATAGAGGCATAGTTTATACAAATATCCATACATTTTACATCTAAAATATTACATATATTTACCACATAAAGTCTATATTACAAATAGATATATACATATACACATAATATGTGTATTTTTTTTTAACTTTTATTTTAGGGTCTGGAGTACATGTGCAGGTTTGTTATATAGGTAAATTGCATGTCACGGGGGTGTAGTGTACTGATTATTTGTCACCCAGCTGATAAGTGTAGTACACCATAGGTAGGTTTTCAATCCTCTCTCTCCTCCCACCACCCTCAAGTACATATGTAGGAGCAAGAGATTTCTAGTAGGAAGAGAGGAATAATAGTTTGAAAGGAATCGAAAGGAGCAAGAAGAACTTATACACCATATCCCCACCCTGAAGTACGTAGAGTTTCAGAGAATAAGTAGTCTCTACCTGAAATACACAGGAAGCAATGTCCCAAGGGAAATCCAAGTTACAGCTAAAGCCAAGAGATGCAATGAACTGTCCGTAAAGAAGCATTCTAAGGAAATAGGGAAGTTTGCTAATCACGCAGCTGAAATTATATACAGTACGGGTGAAAGTAAGGGAGGAAAAGGGCGCTGAGTCAAGAAAGAACAATCATAATATTATGGTCATAAAAATACCAGACAGAATAGGCAAGCAAAGGGTCTTATGACTTGGATGGTGAAAGAAACCAGGAATGTTTAGCAGAGGGAGTCGCTTCATCAGACTAAAGAAACGGGGAGGGTGCACTCTTCTTAATTATCTGACATGGAGACAGGCATCTCAGGTATTGAGCAAGGAAGTCCAAATCTAGTCATTTGGCATCAGGAGTGGGCAGTCATCCTGCCAGCTTCAGCCCTATGTTTATGGTTCCAGTCAAGAGTGAGGCATCGAACCAAGGGAACACAGGAACCAAGACTGTGTGCGCCACAAAGTTCTGTTCTGCTCTGAAGCGCCCCCTACAGGATTCTTTTCAGACACCCAGGAGGAGGCAATGCTGGTGTGCACTTTGTGCCATTCTGTGCTCCCTCCTACCTGCCCCCTCTTTTGGCCCAGGTTCTAGTCCCATCTGCTTTGTCACCCCCTGCCCACCTATGGGACTTCCTTCTCTGGTCTTCACCGTCCTCATGATAAAATGGACATGATATCTCCAATCATACATATTCACGCAGTGGTGTAAATGTAATGAAAAGGGCTTTGAACAGTGCTGTCAGGGAAGGAGACTGGGGCACTGATTTCTTCCCATTTCCCCAGTTCCTGCTTCAGTACTGCTCTCCTAGGCTCCAACCCTCTAAATCTATCCTAGCCCTTTGGTCAATCTTTGCCTACTGAGGGTAAAACTATATGGTATCCCAAGAACAAGGATTAATACTACAGCCCCATTTCTTCTTTGCCATTTCCCATGACCACTCTTAACCCTAGAAACTGGTACCATTTCACTGATTGGCAGGACCTGCTCACTAGACCAAAGTGATGTACATTTCAAAATGGACACCATGTACATTTCATAATGGGCATTCAGTTATGGGATGATGTGAGGGCTCTGTGTGAGATAAATGCTGGAGTAGGTCTGGCCACATCCCGGTGACTCATTTGGCCTCATTTGGACAAGTAACGAGAGCTCCCATTTGAAAGAATGCCAAGAAGGCTACCTCAAATTTATCTTTCTCAACCCCAGACTTCACATTTTCTGCTCCTTAATGCTGTCTCCATCCAGCCCTCCTTTCTACCATTTTTCCTCAGTGGTTAAGCCTGCCTGCACCCTAGTCTCCTGTGCCATCCCACTTTTTCAGGGCTTTTCCCTGTTACTCTTCTCTGAATAACGTCAGCCCCACCCACTACCCTACGCAAGGATCTGCCCCAATCTTCCTCTGTTGGTTTTAAATCATGCATCTGCTGCCACCATGTTCATTGGGGTTTCAATTTCCATACTCCCCTCCCTTTCCGCCTGCTCCTCCTCCTAGACCTTCTTTCTAGTCCCCTGTACTAGCTCCCACTCCCAATCGAGCCATCCCCAACCAGACATGGCATTTCACAGCTCTCATCCTGGAAAGATGGTTTCCCTCCTGCTGGGACAGTTCTGGGGTGGTTCTGAATTGCCAGGACTGTGGATTCCCAGCAGCTTGGCCTGGTAGACATGCAGAATGCAAGACAACGGCAAACCTCACCCTCAGCCTTGGTAAGTGACAGGACCCCTTTTCCATGACCAGATCATGGTTACCTCACTACTATCCCAATTTTGTCTCCATTCCCATCTGGGTAATACTTTTCAGCTGCCAGAGATTTCCTTTTTCTAGACAGTCTACTCCTTTACTCTAATGCCTGGTCAGCCAGCTTGCATGAGCCTCTCTACATTTGAACTGGCTTCTCCATGGAGCTTGGTCTGTAGCCCCAGAGCAAACTGCAGGGCCAGTGACAGAGAATGAAGAGGAGAGTGAGGAGTGGAAAGAATCTAGTGTATTCCCTGGAGGGTAAGTCCTGTTGATCTGCCTGCGTTCAAGTGAGTGCAACCCCTGAGAACTCACACATAGGGCACAAGGCCCCTGCTGTAGACAGATGGGGACTCAGGTTTGTTTGTTTTCTTTGGTCTGGTTCCTCCCAGACTCCGTTTTCTCCATCCTAGGATTCCAGGGCCATGCCAAGGACTTTCTGCACTTAAGAGGTGTCTCCTGCAAAAAGGGGAGGGTCTCTCCATTGCGCTCTCGTCAAAGCTCTGAGGGTTGAGCCTCTTGCTCAGCCAGTGCTTCTACTTCAGAATGGGAAAGGTAGCAGTCTAGAAGGCAAGAATGTGTCCACATCCTGAGCAGATGATAGCATCAGAGGAACACATGACATTAAGAAGTGCTCTCCTCAAACTGATGTCTAGATTCAATATAATCTCAATAAAAATCCCAACAGATATGGTTAGAGAACTTGACAAGATGATTATAATTTATACAGACATGCAAAGGGCCAAGACTCTTCTGAGAAGACATGCTTCCCTACCAGGTATTAGAACTTGTTACATAAATTATGGTAATTAAGACATTGTAGTGCTGTTGTCAGCTTAGACAAATAGACCAATGGCACAGAATAGAGTCCAGAAATGAACTTTCACATGTGGGGACACTTTATGGCCACAGAATCACACCAGAGCAGTGAGGAAGGACTGTCTCTTCAATAAGTTGGTGCTGGGTCAACTGGATACTCCTTTGGAAAGAAAATATTGAGCTAGATTCCCACCTCACACTGCACTTGAAAATCAATTTCAGGTGGAACACAGATTTCACTGAGAAAGAGCAAAAGAACAAATCCTCTTAAATATTAATAGCTCTGCCCACAGATGGCTATGGAGCACTTGAGATGTGTTATGAAGTATAAAACCTGCACTAGATTTGAAATTAGTATGATAAAACAATGTAAAATATCTCAATAATTTGTATATCCAAACATTGAATAATAGACAATTTGGATATACTGAGCTAAATATCACATTATTAAAATAGTTTTATCTAATTCTTGCTCTCAATGCAGATACTAGAATGTTTTAACTACATGAGTGGCTCAGCTCATACTTTTATTGAACAGCACTGCTCTAAAAAGTAATATAAAAAATAACCTCAGGTCATCAAATTAGAAAAAGATGTCTTAAATGAAAATTTAAAAGCAATAATCATAAAGGAAAAGACTAATATATTTGACTACGTCTAAATTTTGGTGTCCAAAAGACACCATTAAGAGACTAAAATGGCAAGTCACACAGAGGGAAAATAAATTTGCAGTACATACAGCCCTCAAAATAACACATTAAGAACTCCAACAAATTGATAAAGACGAACGATCCAATACCAAAAAGCTCAACCACTGTGTTCCAGACTAAAAACATTCTGCAATGAGTGAATGAATGAATGAAGTACTGAGTGGGGAAGAGCACAGTCTTCAGTCAGTATTTAGGTGCTTACTAAAACGAAGGGTGGCTTCTTTCTCCATGCTAGACCTATTTTTGATTCTTTTTTATTTTTATTTATTTTATTTTTTTAGATAGAGTCTTGCTCTGTTACCCAGGCTGGAGTGCAATGATGTAATCTTGGCTCACTGCAACCTCTGTCTCCCAGGTTCAAGCAATTCTCCTGCCTCAGCCTCCCGAGTAGCTAGGATTATAGGCAAGGCCATCACGCCTAGCTAATTTTGTATTTTTAGTAGAGATGGGGTTTCATCGTGTTTATCAGGCTGGTTTTGAACTCTGGACCTCAGATGATCCACCCGCCTTGGCCTCCCAAAGTGCTGGGATCACAAGCATGAGCCACCGAGCCCGGCGATTCTTTTAAAATAAACTACATTATTTAAGGTATCTAGAAGACTTAAATTCATAGAAACAAAAAGTCAAATGCCAGGGGCTGGAGAGAAGGGAAACGGGAAACTTGTTTAATGGGTGTGAAAAACTTCTGGAGATTAGTTTCACACGGTTTGAATATACTTAATACTACTGTACTGTAATACTTAAAATGGCTAAGATGGTAAAATTCTGTGCATTTTAAACACAAACATAAAAAATAAACAAACTATAAAGTCAACAATTTCCTTAATTAGGAAATGTTTATTCTGTCTGTATTATCACATCAGTAATCTTGGCCACATTGGCCAGAACGTTTACTCAGAGAGGAAATCTCTGGGTTTTTTGTGAGGTTTTGATTCTGGGCATTTGCTTTAAGGTGGGAGAAGCTTCTGACGCCTTCCAAAAGGTTTTTTAGGAAATGATTGGCCAAGGTGAGGTCCAATCATCTGTCCCTTACCTCCTGGGTCTGCCCCTTGCCGGGAAGACGTTTCCTGGCAGTAAACCAGCCGGGGCCTGAGAAGCTGGGGCAGGTGAGTCCAGTGCCAGAAAAGGGCGGGGTGCGAAATAAGATCCCGACAGGCGGGCGCTGGGCGGGGCGATGAAGGCAGGGGAATGGGCTGGCCGAGTGAGACCAAGGGGCCGAGCTACCCGAGCGCTATTGCCTGGAGACCACGGGACGCCGTTGCCTGGAGACCGCGGGACGCCGTTGCCTGGAGACCGCGGGACGCCGTTGCTAGCAGATCGCGGGGACGCGTTACCTGGAGGCAGAGGGGACGCGTTGTCTGGCGACCCCGGGGAAGCGTTGCCTGGAGACGGCGGAAGGCCCAGGACGCAGGTAAAGGCGAGAGGGCACGGGGCAGCCTAAGGCCATGGCAGGACATCCAAGCGAGAAGGTGATTCCAGATGAGGTCCATCAGAACCAGATCTTAAGGGAACTGTACCTCAAAGAGCTACGAACCCGGAAACTCTACACGCAGTATCACGTGAATCCCTTCCGCAAGAGTGAGGGGCGCGGCGGGGTGCGGGAAGGGCAAGAGCGGGAGGGCACCGGGGAAGGAGGAGCCCTCCGAGTCTTGGAGTGGGAAGGCAGTGCCAGCAAAGAAGACGCTTTCCCCAGCACCCGCCCCCTTTCCTAGATTTCAGGAACCGTGACTTTGGAGAGGCCACATCATATCAGATGCATTCGCTATATTAAAGTTCATGCCCATCACGATTAAATCTTTTAGTTGTAGGAAAAAGAAGCTTGTATAACTTTTTATGATTTTACTTTTGAAATAAGTTTTCAGGCTGTGTTTTGTTTTTGTTTGTATTTTGGGTTGTTTTTAAAAAGTGAAAGGTTTTTCTTCAGGCTTCTGATACTGTCCTTCGGAAAGTTCCTTGGTGCTCCCTGATAAAACAGCCCTACCCTCCACTCTTGTCACTGTGCGCCCTACAGTTTGATCTGTCCTGTCACACCAGCTTCCCCTGAATGCCACTGGGCCTGAAATGGAGCGCTTCAGAGCCACACACCCAACCACCTCCCAGCTCCCCTTCCGGGACAACCTACAGGCACCTCATACCCAGCAGGAGGAAAGCCAGGCTCATTCCCACCTTCCCGACTCTCTGCTGTTCCAGAATACCCTGTCTGTGCAAAAGGCCCCGATGATTCGCTCTCATGATCTGAATCATTCACTCTAATGATTACTAGCAGCCTATGAGTCCTCCTCAAGGTCTCCCTCCCTCCACACACTTAAAAAAGACACAAGTCCTGCTTATTAACATTCCTCTCCCCTGACCCACCTGTTCCTGCCTCAATGAAAGACACCATCATGTATATTGATTCCTCTCTGCCTCTGCTCAGGTATTTTCATGCTCTAAGAAGCATCTCAAACTGCCTCTGCCTGCATCCTCACTCCTGAAGCCTCTGCAGGGCCCTCGTCCTTGCTGCCTGGATGGGTCTGATGGACTCCCAACTCATTCTCCTTCCCCCCAAGCTGGCCCCTCTGACCAAACCCCTACACCCTTACTAGCTAGTGCTATGCTAGGAGGACAATTAGAGCACATCCACCCCACCTAAAATCCTTCTCATAGCTTCTGAGGTAAAGTTTAAATCAATCAGGACATAAGGCGCATTGGATCTGCCTCTGGTTCCTGCCAGCTTCATCCCATACTCCTCTCCCCCGCTTTACCCTGCTCCTTTAAGAAATACTTTGGTGCCTACTCTGCACCAGCCATTGCTGATAAACCCCGCATACTCCTTTTCCCCTGCCATTTCTAAATATATGGATTTCCTGAATGCATCATATCATTTCACACTTTGCTTGCATAAACATTGTGGCTTCTTCCTGAATGTATCTCCAGCTCTGTGACTGATAAGTAAAGTCCACTTTGTTGCCTGGCTCTATAGAGAAAATGTGCTATCTTCACTTTCCTTCTAACTAACTTAGTTTTCTTCTGGAACCCCCAACCGCTAGTTTCAGGAAAGCAAATTAGTGTCCAAAGTCGTTCAAACTGGGTTCATTCCAACAATGGAAACAATCTCTTCAGGCAACCTACATGCCCTCTAGGAAAAATGCTGTCTCCCAACTCATGTTGCCTAAGCATGTGAGCCATTGGAATAAAGTGAGATCATATTACAAGTTGTCTTGATTGCTTTCATTTACACAGATAGAAATTTTCTTTGCTAATATACCGATAATAGTACATAAAGATCATATAACTGTACATCTATTAAGGGTGCATGCTCTAAAGTTCTTTTACTGGTAGGAGTTTGAGACAAGCAGCATGGAGGCCACTGGTTTCTACTGGTGTCTGCTCATTTCCCATTACTCTCCATCCAGCTCACTCCCCTGGACCCACTGTGGCTTTCTTGACGTTTCTCAAATTCCCCAGGCTCACGCTCATATGTCTCCCACACCACGGCACGTTCCCTCACTTCATTCAAAACTCTGCTCATATGTATCTCCCTAGAGATACATCGCCCATACCCCAGTCCCAACGCCAACTCTCCATCCACATAACCTGCTTTACTGTTCTCCATCACATTGATATTTGCCTGGTAATAGATATATGTTTATTGTCTGTCACCACAAATAGCGTTAAAAGCTCAGGGGGCACAGGGGTTCTGCCTTGTTTATGGCCTGTTCTCCAGTGCACAGAAATTACAAGCGGAGTGGATGAATGTGGGTGCTGCTCCTCTGTTACCACGTGCCCTCCTGAGCATAGATCACTGCCTGGCAAACCTCTTTGGCCTTCCCCATAGGCCAGCACTGTCCAAGATAATTCATCAGTGATGAAAATGTTCTCTATCTTGGCTGCAGTCAAAACTGTAGCCATTAACTGCATGTGGCCACTGAGCACTTGCAGTGTGACTAATGTGATTAAGGAACTGAAGTGTTCATTGTGTATAACTTTAGTTATTCAAATTCAAGGAGCCACATGTGGCTGGTGACCACTATTCTGGGCAGTTCCACTCTAGATTGTGAGGTTCTCGAGAGCCTTATCAAATCGTGTGTTATCCTAGCACCCAGGATAATACCTGGCATGTACCAGATATTCAGTGAGTGCTAATTGGGTGCCCTGTTTAAGGTGGGTCTTAAAGAGGGCAGGAAATTCATGTTTTAATCTGAATCTGTGATGCTCTCTTTTTTTTTTTTTTTTCTAGTTCACACAGTCACCAGGAAGCCCATGTCTTGGCATGATAACCTGGAGGAACCTGCAGATGGTGAGTCCTGGGGTCTGAAATGCCATTGAGATAGAGCCCAGAGAGGCAGACTGGCTGGGGAGAACTCTCAGGGTAGTGATACCTTGGAGCAAGCATCAGAGCCCTCTGCTTTGATCCTGGAAATGGGACTCTCACTAGCCAAGCTCGAAAAAAAGACAACAGATACTCAGACAGTCTGTGGCAGATAGAATAAAAAAGAATTTTTTAAAAAAATTAAATAAAAATTTTAAAAGATGGACATATTCAACTATAACTGTCAAGCCAACTGATGTTCCTGCTGGCCTTAACATTGCTTTCATTCGCTCATCAAACACGTAGGTGTGACAAGCACAAGTTCTGAAGCCATACTAAGTCAGTGCAAATCCTGGCTCTGCTGCTCATTAACTGTAGTACTGAGTAGGCTTTTCACCTCTCTTAGCCTGTTTCTCAGGGATGATGTAAGGATTAAACAAAACAATGCCAGTGCATAGAACAGTAGCTGGTACATGGTCCTCAGGAAATATTAGTCCCGTGGTTATTTTCATTATTAGGTAGTCTCTACGATGGGGCTGGGTGGGGTAATCTTGTAGCATAATGAAGAAGAGAAGTAGACTTGGAAATAAGTAGACAAGTAAACAGGGACCATGACTGGTGTGAGAACAGCATAGGAAACAGGTGCCTTGGTCAGGCAGTGGAGTTCTGGGAAGACATCTTGGAGGAGGTGACCACAGGGTGAGGTGGAGAAGATTGCGGAAGAGCATCCTGAGTTCTAGAGAAATGTACAGAAATGGGAAACACGACTGCAAGTACTCTGGCATGGCCATAACATACAGGTGGAGAGAGGGCCCTATTTGGGAACGAGGGAGGAGGGATATTTGGTGGAAAGCCTGATCCCTCTTGGAAAGCTTTCCTTCTTCCTCTCTACCTTCCTTGAGCAAAATTTGGCGAAGGAAGGATGGCCGTGGCTGGGATGGGGAATGAGGGAGCAGAGGATCTCAGAGCATTATGAAGGAGGCAGACAAGTCAATAGACTAATAGAGGGGTCATCACAGGCAGTAAGGTGTTATCTGCAGTGCACTCTCCTGACTAGGGTAAAGGGTGCAAGCTGAGAACCTGTGGCGCTAAGGGATAGAACAGGAAATGAGGGTCCTGAAAGCCAGGCAGGAGTTAGCTGCACTCTCCCTTACATAAAGGATGTGCCAGCCCAGTGGCAGTCCCTTGAGTCACCTTCCTTCATTTCATTCCCAGCCATCTTGCTGAGGAGAATTTTCCTCCCATTTCACAGATGAGTGAAGTGTGGCCCAAAGAAGTGATGCCACCTGACAAGCCAATAGTAGCACTGACTCCAAAGCCAGGTTCATTCCACTGTCTGCCTGCCTCTCTCCGGTGGAGATTTGATAGGGCAGGAGAACTATGGAGCTGCAGATCAATCTGGTGTCGGCAGCCATACTTATTTCAATACACAAGGATTTGACCTCACTTCTTTTTTTTAATACTTTAAGTTCTGGGGTACATGTGCGGATTGTGCAGGATTGCTACATAGGTATACATGTGCCATGGTGGTTTGCTGCGTCCATCCCCCCATCATCTACATTAGGTATTTCTCCTAATGCTATCCCTCCCCAATCCTCTCACCCCCTGCTATCCTTCCCCTAGCCCCCACAACCCCCAACAGGCCCTGGTGTGTGATGTTCCCTCCCTGTGTCCATGTGTTCTCATTGTTCAACCCCCACTTATGAGTGAGAACATGTGGCGTTTGGTTTTCTGTTTCTGTGTTAGTTTGCTAAGAATGATGGTTTCCAGCTTCATCCATGTCCCTGAAAAAAGACATGAACTCATCCTTTTTTGTGGCTGCATAGTATTCTATGGTGTATATGTGCCACATTTTCTTTATCCTTGGCATTTGGGTTGGTACCAAGTCTTTGCTATTGTAAACAGTGCAGCAATGAACATACATGTGCATGCGTCTTTATAATAGAACAATTTATAATCCTTTGGGTATATACCCAGCAGTGGGATCGCTGGGTCAATTGGTATTTCTATTTCCAGATCCTTGAGGAATCACCACACTGTCTTTCACAATGGTTGAACTAATTTACACTCCCAACAGTACTACAAACCACTGCTCAAGGAAATAAGAGATGACCTCACTTCTTACAACCTTGGTTCTCGCTCTCTGTTGCGCTACACTGGCCAAACTCACTTATGCCTCGGGGCCTTTGCTCTTGCTGCCTGTGGTGTGCTTTTCCTCCGCTTCTTCCCAGGGCTGGCTCCTGCTTGGCATCCAGAGAGGCCTTCTCTCGCTGCCCCATCTGCAGCAGCTGCCCTTGCCTGCATGTGACCCTTTGCCTATTCCTTTCTTCACAGCGCATATCCCTGTCTGCCACCATTGCGTCATTTTGTAAACCTGCATACTGTGTCCTCTGCCCCATCTAGACTATGAGCTCTAGGAGAACAGGGATCATGCTGTCACTCAGCACTGCATGCCCTGCACCCAGAGCCATGCCTGGCACAGAGTTTAAGCTCACCACATATTTGTTGACAGATGGGTGGAAGGACCAGACACCCCTGTCCCGATGCCTAGGCAAACCTCCGAGGCCCAGATGCTCTGCCTGAAAGGAATGATGTGGATGCAGGAAAGGGCAAAAGGGTCCCAAGCTCTGGTCCCAAAGCCTGACTCCTTCATAACTCACACCTCGTCTCCCAGCCAGGTTTCTGAATCTCATTCACCATGCTGCCCAGGGACCAAGGAAGAAGTACCCAGAGACACAGACTGAAAACCAGGAAGTTGGATGGTACTTAGAGCCCTTGGTAAGCGTGGCTCCTTCCTCAGAAAACACAAGGAAACACAGCGGCAATGTAGGTGGTGACCATAGAATAGGGTAGGGGCCCGACATGCCTGGGCTTGAATCTGGCTACCTCTTACCAGCTGGGTAAGTTACTAAGCTCTCTTATGACTCAGTTTAATTGTTGTAAAATGGAGCTATTACAGTACCTATCTCATAAGCTTGTTATGAGGATGACATGAGGTGATATTTGTGCAGTACCTGGAACAGTGCCTGGCACATGGTAGACACTGCGTCTTTGCTGCTTAAATAAAGGTGCATGACAGATACCTGAGTCAGCTCCATCAGGTATCAGCAAGGTGGTCTTGGGTGTGCCACTCAAAATCTCTGAGTTCTGCTTCCTTATCCATAAAAAATGGGCATATGGCTGGGCGCAGTGGCTCATGCCTGTAATCCCAGCGCTTTGGGAGGCTGAGGCAGGCAGATCACCTGAGGTCAGGAGTTCAAGACCAGCCTGGCCAACATGGCGAAACCCCATCTCTACTAAAAATACAAAATTAGCTGGGCATGTTGGCACATGCCTGTAATCTCAACTACTGGGGAGGTTGAGGCAGGAGAATCACTTGAACCCAGGAGGCAGAGTTTGTAGTGAGCCAAGATCCCACCATTGCACTCCAGCCTGGGCAACAGAGTGAGACTCTGTCTCAAAAAAAATTTAATTAATTTAAAAAAATATAAATAAATAACATTTAAAAAATAAAAAATTTTTTAAAAACATAAAAAATGGACAAGTGAGTAAGGGTCCTCTCCTTGTCCGACTGGAAGGGCACAATTAGCCACTTTAGCACACAATCACCTAAGGAATACAGCGCTTCTGTTTTTAAGGGAGAAATGTGCAATATGGAATAGACAAGTCAAAGAAGTTTCTGCCATATATTGGACAAGTCTTTAAACCTGCTATGTCTTTGATCATGCAGAAGGTTTTCATTTTTAAGTCATCAGATACACCGCTCATTTTCATTATGGTTTCTGAGCTTTGTGCCTTGCTTAGGAAAATCTTTAACACCGACATTGCCAAGCAACTATTCTATATTTTTCCCTAGCGTTTTTCTTCTTACTTCTTCTTCTCTCTTTTTTTTTGTATTTACTTATATATGTGCATCTACACACACGTATGTATACATATATACACACCTACAAGGAGGAACTTGGTACAAAGGGAGAGATGTGGTTAGAGAACTGTAGAAGATAACCACTCAGGGAAAGAGGAGGTGGGGAGGTCTAACATGAATAAAAGTGTTAAAATATGTATTCAGTGACAGTTATTGAATATAAATATGAATAATGGACCAATAGTCAATGATTGTTAAAAACCAGAAGGAATGGTACTGGAAGTGCTAGTGGAAAAAAATAAATTTAAAATTTAAAAACCATAAAGAAGACTTTTTCAAGTGGGGAAACTACTGTGAAAGGCATCGGCATCACTACAGGGTTTTGCAGTGAGGGAGGGAGGGAGGGAGACTGGCCTCAACTCTGATAACAGCATGTGCAATTGCGAGTGTGTAGCCAAGGAGCAAGGTCAGGGTCAGTGATGGAAAAATACTAGGAGGAAACACCAGGGGGAGCGGCAGATTCTGGCTAACTTCCACCTAACAGGGTGCTTGCTGAAGGCAGGCCAGCAGGATCAGACATCACCTGGAGAGTGGTGGAGGATGAGGAACTCAATCAGATATCGATGGTGATCAGATACTAAAGGTTAGGGGGTTCTGGTTAAATCACCTTAGCAGGATTTTTGCTAGAATTGGACAATGCAGAGGAAATAGAAATCCCAACATCAGACCTAGTCGAAAAGTACTTCAGGGAGCCTGAGTAGAGTTTGTTCAAGGAAAGGATCTTTGCTGGGGAGAAGAAAGGTTGTGAAGGAAGGAGTGTTGGCATGAAGATAGAAATCAGCCAAGATAGATCATGAAGCAACTTAGAAAAATATTGCAACACACAAGTAAATTAACTCACCATTCTTCATTTTGGTAAAGAGTAAAGACCTGGCTCACACAAGTACAAAGTGTGCGTGTGGAGATGTTGCATTTTGACCCTTCAGGACACATCTCATGCTTACGATGACAGGAAAGACAAGGGTGGCCTGCCCTGCTGGGATCTTTGTAGGCTCTGCAAATCACAGACTGCATGTGTGTCAGATCAGTGAGCACTCTGGAGTTGCAAAGGGTCTGCAAATACTCCATGCTATTCATCATTATAAACCTGGGGACAGTGCCATCAAAGGGTACTGCTAGCATAGTAAGAAAGTGTACCCCAGAAACCATTAGATGCAGGTGTTGCACAACCAAAAGAGATAATTAAGTTGGAGCTACAGAATGAAGTAGTTGGGGCAGAAGAGGCTTGATCAGCCACAACCTGAAGCTCCCTGCTCCCTGGCAGGGCCTCACCTTGGATAAACAAGATACCTCCAACCTCAGTACTGGGACACTGGCAAAGCCAGACTCAATGATCATCACTCAGCCTCTCATCTCCTGGTAACATTTTCTGGAAATACATTTTTAAAATTATTTGCATGGTGTAACTTCTATAAGACTGATGTGTCAGAGTGCTGACTTTTACTCGGGTTCTACGTGACTCCTTCAACAAAGTCATTCTTTCAACAAATATACATTGAATACCTAGTGTGTGCTGGGTCTTGCTCTAGGTGCTGAGGATACACTAAGGCAGATACAGCACCTCCCCTCATGTAGTGTTCATTCTAATGGGGGAAACAGTCCGCAGGTGTGGCCTCCAAGTCGGGCAGTGGGACAGGAGGGGTCATAGCTGCGCACAGGTTATTCTCCTCCCACTTCACAACTATTTCAATGGACATGTGGCCATCTCCATCCACAATGCAGTCACAGGTTGGGAGGGTGGAGCCTGATAGAAGCCAGGTCCGTCAACTCCAAACCCAGGTCCTCCTGGGTCCTCACAGGCTTCGTTCTGAACCTACATCCTCCTTTCTAGGTCAACCCAGAACGCCATGACCGCAGGCTGAATCACTTCAGGGTCTGCAGTGACATCATTCTGTACAAAGCAAAAATGTGGGGCTTGGGAGAAGACGATCGCCACAAGTAGCATCCCAGCGGAGGAGCCCACCTGTGGATCTAACGCCCTAAGTGTGCTCAGCCCGGAGGAATAAAATATTACTTTAAAGCCGAGTCTCACTTTTCTCATTTCTCGCCGAGTCCACTGGTGGAAATCCTTGTGATGTAAAGCAATGTGAGAAATCAGATAATTGCGTACAATTGTTTGCTCTGCCTCCCTACTACTAATAACGGATCACAAAAGGATAAGAAACCAACCACTGAGAGAGTGGAAGGAAAATGTTACCAATAGATAAACACTGGAAGTGTGTTTAGGAGATAGAAAGTTGACGGAAAAGGATGACAGGAACGACAAAATGCAAGTTGACGGAATGCCTCTGAGCACAAGGTTTTCCAGAACTCTAGATAGAGGTTCAGGACTCTGAGACAGAGTGGGATGTGAAGCAGAGAACTGAAATTGGGCATGGGTAGGACTAATCCCACCCCCACACACGCCAGGAGCCATGTTTATAACATCTCCCCTGCACTAGAGACTGGGGGGTTATTCTTGGGGGAAGAGGAGAATCCCAGGGCTCAGGAATACTAAAACACAAGGTATGAGCCAGGCATGGAGCTGAAAACAATCTGTGAAAATCTACAAAAAGAAGGCTGAACCCCTAGCCCAGGTGCCCACCCATACATATACTACATTATTACCCTAGGTTTCAAGATGGAGTGTTCCCCTCTGGAAAAATAATGAAACTTCTCTAGATACCCCTCTGCACCCCCCCACCCCTTCTACCCCCCCACCCCTCCACCCCTGCCACATAGTACCATCTGAGAGACCTTTAGGGAATGAGGCAGTTTCCGTCTCCCCTTCCTGCTGTGAACCATTCTTCCTGGACCTCATCCTGCTGAGCTAGCACCTGCTTCAGAACTGCGGCCACCTCAGTTTCTGCTCAGCCTCTGCATCTTCTGTCCCACCTCTGCATAGCCACGTGGGTCACAGATCTCTGTAGAGTGAGCAAATGACTGGGTGGAGCTATGTTAGCAGAAATCTGGTCTCCTGCACCCCTAGGTGCTGCACGTCCCTGCGGAAAGGGTGGAGGGCATGAGGAATCCAATATCATTCTTCCTCATGGAGCCTTAGCTTCTTAAAGAGAATGCCAAGGAGGGGAGGGGATGGAAGGAAGGAAGTCAAAGGAATCCTTACAAAAGAGCCAGCAGGTAAGGAAAGTGATCTAGGAACTGATCATAAAGATGTCATTGAGCCACGCACTGAGGCTCAAAAAGAGGAGAAATAAAATCACAGAGGCAACTCACAAGATAATGAAGCAGGCAAATGAAGTGTGCTGCCTCCGAAGCATCAAATGATGAGTTCCAGAAAGTGAGACTTCTTCCCAGCTGCCATCAAGCTCGATCCTTTGTTGACCATTCTGTATGCCAAGGGAGTTCTTATCTTTGTAAAACTGCAGAAGCCAATGTTGTCATCCTACATTGCTATTTAAACCATAGGAAACCAGAACATGAGCATTTTGGCATTTTTTAAAAACTAAAAACTTAGAGAAATGAAAAGTTAATGTCTAAATTTTAATCTATAGTGACCCCTTTGGCTTTTTCTTTGACCTGGGTGGATAAAGAAGAAACTGTTGAAGATCCCTTATTCCTGGCTGGGCGCTGTGGCCCACACCTATAATCCCAGAACTTTAGAAGGCTGAGGCAGGTGGATCTCAAGGTCAGGAAATCGAGAGCATCCTGGCCAACATGGTGAAACTCCATTTCTACTAAAATACAAAAAAGATAGCCAGGTGCGGTGGTGCATGCCTCTAGTCCCAGCTACTCACGAGGCTGAGCCAGGGGAATCACTTGAACCTGGGAGGCGGAGATTGCAGTGAGCCAAGACTGTGCCACTGTAGTCCGGCCTGGCAACAGAGCAAGACTCCGTCTAAAAATAAATGAATAAATAAATAAATTAATTAAAGATCTCTTATTTCTGAGTGAGGGAGAATGCATCTAATGACAAGAAATCATTGCTCATTATTTAAAAAGAGTTAGGTATATTTTGTCTTGGGATCTTGATGTTTATTTTAATTCTTTGTTTTTCGAAGAAAGGCCATGGACCCTCAAATATATAATACGGTTTGGTTAAGGATGGAAACCCTGAGGGCAAGTCTCAGCAAATTCACCCCATTTTATATCACAGAAGCCCAGATACAGAAATTCAGAGTACATTGGTGGGGAGCAGTGAAATCCTGCATTGTGATACAAGGTAAGATACTTGTAAATGCTGCATATAATCTTGATTCTGTTTTTTAAAATGCAAGTGAAATACTGTGCATCATTTTTATGTCAGAATAGAACAGGTTCATCTTCCTTTTACACATCAGTTGGAAATTGCCTTTCCATGGGCAGATGCATAATTCTTATGTATCCATTCTGCTTGTTTTCAATGTTGTTTTAAAATTTTTGTTGGGCTAAAAAGAGCCTTTTCTCTGGTGTCATCGTAGCTACTATCATCTGCAACAAAACTGTATATCTAGTACTGAGAGTAATTCAACCAGCAATGTGTAAGTAATATACAGGATAATGATCAGATATAATTTCTGATTGGCCAGAAGAGTTAGTTTACATGTGTGCAGTCGAGGTCCAATGACTTCCAATTAAACATCTTAGACCAGGCACGGTAGCTCACACCTGTAATCCCAGCACTTTGGGAGGCCAAGGCGAGTGGATCACCTGAGGTCAGGACTTCAAGAACAGTCTGGCCAACATGGTGAAACCCCATCTCTACTAAAACTACAAAAATTAGCTGGGCGTAGTGGCACACGCCTATAATCCCAGCTACTTGGGAGGCTGAGGCAGGAGAATCACTTGAATCAAGGAGGAATTGCAGTGAGCAGAGATTGCACCATTGCACTCCAGCCCGGGTGACAGAGTGAAACTCCATCTCAAAAAATAAAAAACAAACAAACAAAAAACCATCTTATACCAAAAGATTCTGGACCATTATTTTACATCTAGTCTTCAATGTGAAAAAAGTACCTATTATAATTATACTTGAATTCATCACAATGAATAAATTTTCACAACAGCATAAAAAGTGGATTCGTTGAGGCCGGGCATGGTGGCTCACGCCTGTAATCCAAGCACTTTGGAGGCCAAGGCGGGCGGATCACCTGCCTCAAGACCAGCCTGACCAACATGGTGAAACCCTGTCTTTAAAAAAAATAAAAAATAAAAATAAAATTTTTTTTTAAAAGTGGATTCGTTGATATGCAGAAAGGTGAGTCTAGTTTTATGATCTGGAATAAATTATAAAATAGATTAAATGCCTGAATGTTTTCATCACAAGGTTGTGCTCTGAAAGCAATCAATATGCTTCTGCAGCCCTGCTCCTGCAAAGCGAGCAACCACATTTTCTGCTTTCATCTTCTTCGCAACTCTGCCCAAAAAAGAGAAAGCTGTTACTTTGTACACTCATCTAAAAAAGTGTATGTAGTCAGTCTTCACTTTGCACAGTGGTGCAGGACCACAAAAATGTCCTGCTTGCTGAAACTATGCAAAGTGACCTTAATAATCGTTGGGGGGAAATTACAATTGTTCTGTGACCTTTAAAAAACAATATGTCCAAAAGTCCTTTTAAAGAGGAATCTTTAAGCCTTAGAAACAAAAACTGAACAACGAAAAAAATTGTGTGAAAGTATTAAAAACCCTGTTCAATGCATAAAAAAAATACTAATATTTAGTAGACTAAAACAATAGAAACATTGAGAATCAAGTGTTTTATTTCTGAATGAAAAAACATGCTTCTTTTTCTCCTTCTCTAACTTATGATATAGAATAAGCATCTTTTCCATTCCTTGGCAAATTGTCTTTACTCCTTTCTAAGTTTGGATTCAGTTTCAGCATTTTATCACTTGATCTTTCAATGTCATTAGACATCTCCAAGAGTCCTTTTAATGTGAAGTTTTTCATTAGTGTCACTCCCTGGAGACATCTTCATCCTTTCCATCTCTTTCCTCATTTGTAAGTTTGCCTACACAAGGTTTACCTGGCTACATATCTAGTCTCTAGAATGGCAACAGCATTCACAGTCCAACATCAGCTATTTCACCTACAATTCCATTTCCATTGCACTCAAATTTTACTTCCTGCCTTATAATTTAAAAAAAAAAATTTTTTTTTTAAGACAGGTTCTCACTCTATCACCCAGGCTGGAGTGCAGAGCCAAACGTGGCTCACTGCAGCCTCAAACTCCCAGGCTCAAGAGATTCTCCCACCTCAGCCTCCCCAGTAGCTTGGACTACAAGCGTGTACCACCAACACCCAGCCAAGTTTTATAAAGTTTTAGTAGAGAGATTTCCCTGTGCTGCCTAGGCTGGTCTCAAACTCCTGGGCTCAACTGGCCTCCCAAAGTGCTGGGATTACAAGCGTGAGCCACTGTGCCCTATCATTTTGTTTCTTTGGTATATATTCATCCTTGGCGGTCAATTCCCTCTCGGGTATCTACTTCTGTAAAATGCCTATCAGTTTATGGCTAAAGACAAAAAAACCACACAACTACACACTTTGCTGTGAGTGTGCGAAATGAATAACATGTTATTCTCTTTGTTCTACATCGCAATCTTAGCATATGAATCCAGAAATATCCTTTTTATGTGCCAATAATGCTACAAGAAGAAAATGTGAAACTAAGTTATCCTTTCTGCTTAAGATACTATATGGCTCCCAGGAATTTCTAACTACCTTAAAAATAAAGTATGGTTTCTAATCTGGAATGGAGAGAGAATGGGCAGGTAAAATGGCTTACCACCCTATCAACACAGAGTAAAGCCCAACAATTAATATGGCCGGCCTATACAACATACCACCTATGCAGAGCTTTCGCCAATGCTGGTACTTCTCAAATAGGAACAACCAAGGCTCATCAGATATTAAGAAACCCCAGCAAGATAACCCTAATCAAAGGAATATGAGAGGATTATCAGATTATTAGACCATATTATGTTCTAATTATATGGCAGGCAATGTTCTAAGTGTCTTGCGTTGATTCACTTAATGCTAATGGAAACCCAATGAAGTAGATACATTATGCCAGAGATGACAAAGCAAATAAATATTAAAATCCCTACGGTCAAACAGCAAGTAAGCAACAGAGCCAGGCCCCAGAATCCACGCTTCTTAACTTTTACAATACTCTACTGTTCAAACATGGGAAAGGGGAGATCAAAATGCATGGGCTGCAGAAACAGAGGGAAACTTTATCAAAAAATTAAAACTGTAATCATATCCTAAGAGATATAAGATACTGCATCTGGACAATAAGTAAAATATGAAAAATGACCAATTAGAGAATAAGGAACTCCTGGGGGATAAATGAAAGCTAAAATATATATTCAATAAAATGACTGCAGGCTGGGCACAGTGGCTCACACCTGTAATCCCAGCACTTTGGGAGGCAGAGGCAGGTGGATCAGTTGAGCTCAGAAGTTCAAGACAAGCCTGGCCAACATGGCGAAACCCTGTCGCTACTAAAAATACAAAAATTAGCCGGGCATGGTGGCACATGCCTGTAATCCCAGCTACTCAAGAGGCTGAGGCAGAATCACTTGAACCCAGGAAGTGGAGGTTCTAGCGAGCCAAGATTGTGTCACTGTATTCCAGCCTGGACGATGGAGTAAGACTATGTCTCCAATAAAATAAAATTAAAAAAAAAAAAAGATTTTAAAAAACAAAGAAATCTCTCTCCCAGAAAGTAGAACTGATAAAAACCTAGAAACAGTGCCTGCAAAATTCTAAGGAGGAAATTCCTATCAGCCAAATTAAAGGCAATTTCAGAAATGCAAGGAGATAAAAAGTTTACCTCTCATCTTCCCTTTCTTAGTAAGATACTAAAAAATGGTACACAGAAAAAGAAGGCATATGCCAAGATGGGAAAATATGGGATTCTGGAATTAATGATGCCAACTTAGAAGGTCTAGAAAAAAGGTGACAGTTGTGTGGCATATCTAGGTTATAGGAGAAAAATTATACAGTGGGTAAAATGACAAAGCATCTGGAAAGAACGGAGAATATAAGAATATAGAAGGAAGATTAGGCAAGCAGAAGAATGCAAGGTGAAGGTTAACTGGAGGAAAAACCAAAAGCTGTACCACAAAGGAAATTTTTCCACAATGTATTGAGCTCTACAGGGACTGATTGTAATATAACTATTTAGAAGGATGAGGCAAAGGAAATGAGGGAGGTGTCAGTTAAATCATCATTTATCATAAAATGAAGGCAATTTGAACTCAATGTCTAAATAAATAGCAGTGTCATTTAATATGCAAAGTAACTTCTAAATCTTTTAGTCTGGACTATTTTACCAAACACATGTGTTCGTTTAATAATTTTTTTTAGTTTATTGAAAGAAATGTTTACAACATGATACCAACAGAAGGGATGAAAGTGTGTTGTGAAATTGCAAAGTCTTCATTCCTTTTTCTTGGTTCTTTGTATTCAAAGATGCTGTTCAGTGCGTTCTGTTCTTCATCTTCTCTCTTGTTCGTTTTCCAGGTCTCTTCTACAGAAAAAGAAATACCACATCTGGTCACACAGCAGCTTGCCTTCTGCCCGAGGGTGAGGATGAACAGAAGAGAAGGGAGGGGGAAGGCTGGAAGTGGGACGGGGAGGCTGAGCCTGCTCCTCACCCAGGCACCTGGGCTTACTTACATTTGATCCTTTCTTGCCAGGCCTCTTGAGGCCTCTGCCATGGGCCGTCTTGGCCCGGAAGCTAGATACATCATCATAGCTCTCACGAGTGTTCCACTTTGAGCCTTTCTTCTTTCCACCAAAACCAAACTTCTGGTTTTTATACCGTCGTTTAGCACTGGGCCTGGAAAAGAATGGTCCTAGACATCACCCGCAGCACTGTTAAGTCTGATGAATCTGATGGCCCAGTAATGCTTTTAGTTTCCTTTCTATGAGCAAAGCCCCTTAGGCACTACTGTGACCCAGAATCTCATCCTTGGCCCCACAATCCTATGCCATAGCTTCTCGAGATAAACTCATCTAGCTCATCTATTTACAGTTCTAACCACCAGGGCAGGAAAATAAAGCAAGAAGCAGGGAAGGCTCCACATATATCACGTGGCTTCCTACTGTCTTTGGAAAGCTTTCTATTTTAACTAAACCTTGTTAAATCAGCCTCAGTTGTGTCTATTCCTCTTAAGGGTAAATATATGCAGTTAACATTCAAATGTAATACAGGTCATCCAATAGGGATCTCAAATTCAGCATCTCCAAATTCACATCATCTCCTGGACTGGCTCTACTTCCTGTACATATGCACTCACTGGAAGCTGGCACAGCTCCTGCCAACCCAGACATACAGGCTAACATGTGGGAGTCTGCCTTGGTTCTTCTCTCTCTTTATACCCAATTCAATTACTGAGTGCTGCTCATTTCACCTCTTAAATGTTTCTGCAATCCATCTTCTCTTCTCCCTCAGTTGCCACTTTCAGTTTATTATCATTGCACATCTGGACTTGTCTCCTTGTCAATTTCCCAGCTTCCCTCAAGTCCGTCACTTATACAAAATCCACTGTAATCTTTTTAAAAACATGACTATGACCTGCTCATTATTGTCAGTACAACCTATAACCTAGTCTCCCCACTGCCTTCTGGACAAACCCCAAGTTCCTCAACAAGGCAAACGAAAAGCCCAGGTCTCCCCAGCCACATCGCACCCCTCCGTGCCTTGCTCTGTATTCCCAGTGACACCAAGGACTTACTGTTCCTCACAAAACCCTGAGGTTTCACATCTCCATGGCTTTGCTCTTTGGAGCTCTTTCTTCTTCCCAAACCCAGCTTCTCTCCTATTCTCGTGGTTAATTCTTACTCATGCTTCAGGCAATGCTCAAGTCAATCCCTCCTCCAGAAATCCATCTCCAGACCCTGTCAGGTAATTTTTTTTTTTTTTTTTTTTTTTTTGGCAGAGTTTCGCTCTTATTGCCCAGGCTAGAGTGTGAAATGGTGTGATCTTGGCTCACTGCAACCTTCTCCTCCTGGGTCAAGCGATTCTCCTGCCTCAGCCTCCTTAGTAGCTGAGATAACAAACACCCACCACACACATGGCTAATTTTTTGTATTTTTAGTACAGACAGGGTTTCGTTATATTGACCAAGCTGGTCTCTAACTCCTGACCTCAGGTGATCTGCCCACCTCAGACTCCCAAAGTGCTGGCATTAGAGGCATGAGCCACCGTGCCCAGCCCATGTAAGGTATTTCTAAAAGCTGCCTCAACACTACTCCCCAAATGCCTCTATCATAGCACTTACTATCTTACACGGAAATGATCATTTCCCCTAGGCCTGGTATCTAGGTATGCAAAACACTGAAGAGCCTGCATTCTTCTTTTAATCTTCATACTATGAGGCAGACACTCTTTCCTCAACTTAGCAGATGAGGCAATTAGCACTTAGAAAGGTATGGTAACTTGTTCAAAACTGCCCCACTACTGAGTGGCAGAGCCAGGGTCTGAGTCCTAGGCCTGAACTCTCAACCATCACACTGTGTGATGGGGAATCAACTTTTACTCAGCATTCACTTAATGGGTGCCACATACTTAAATGTACCTTCTTAGGCTGGGTGCACTGGTCACGTCTATAATCTCAGCACTTTGGGAGGCTGAGGTGGGCGAATCACTTGAGCCCAGGAGTTCAAGACCAGCCTGGCCAATGCGGTGAAATCCCATCTCTACTAAAAATACAAAAATTAGCTGGATGTGGTGGTGAGCACCTGCAGTCCCTGATACTCGGGAGGCTGAGGCACAAGAATCACTTAAACCCAGGTGGCGGAGGTTGCAGTGAGCCAAGATTGTACCACTGCACTGCAGCCCGGGTGACAGAATTAGACTCTGTTTAAAAAAAAAAAAGTTTAAAAAGGGCCTTCTTTTACTCCTTAAAGACTGACATGGCTAAAATTACCCATCACACAGTGCTAGGAGTCTCAGCCACAGGCAGCAGCTGCATCCTCTGGACTCACAGCTGAGCCGGTAGGGGTGCTATGCCTGCCACCCTCGTGACCTATGGCCCCACAGCACCTCCCAGAACCAAAGAAACCACACCAAGACACTTCTCACCCCTTCTTCATCTGCTGGCCTTTGGCACCTGCCTTCTTGCCCTGTGCCAGGGGTTTCTGATCTCCCTCAAGGAAATCCAGTTTATCAGAGAAGCCTGTAAGTGAGGAAGTAGTTCTGATCAGCACCATTGTATTTTAAAAGTTTAAACCACCATATAAGGCTGTTATTTGCCACACTGATTTTAAAAGTCACATCCTGCTCCCCAACACCATTCCCAAAACTTAGATCCGATAGGTCCACATGAATGAAGAAGGCTCCAAAGCACTAAGTGTTCAGATCAACTCTCAAGTACCTGCTACCCTTGTTCCCCTAGCAGAGCGAGGTACCAACCTTTCTGATATTTCTTAATAGCATTCATCATATGTGCTTTCTCCTGTTGCCTCTTCTGAAGAACCTCTGTTTGCACCTGTGATATGAACACAAGGACAGTTACAGCCATTCCACACCATTACTCCAGTGTCTACATTCTCTTAATAGCAACACCATGATTAATACTGCTACTCTTTGACATTTACTATGTGCCAAAAACTATGTTAAGGGCTCTAAGTATATTCTCAGATCTAGGTATATTCTTCATAGACGAAGATATATCTATCTCATAACAATCCAGTGAAGTTGAAATTTGTGTTATCCCCTAAACTGAAGCAGAGAGAAGTTAACTTGCCCAAGTTGCATAGTGAAAAAGTGCACAGCTGAGATGACCCAGGCTGTCTGCCTCCAAAGCCAGCACTCACCCTATTATACAATCCTGCCTACAAAACTGCAGCAAATTATGTTTAAGCCAACATCCAATTTCTCCCATCATATTTGGACAGATTAACTATCTAACTCACTGTTACTAGGCATGAAAGTACCAAAGGAAGAGAAAAAAAACAATTGTCCCCAGGTAAAGAAAAGAAAAAGGTTTTAAGGATAAAAGGAGATACTTTAACAGAGTTTCTCAATCTTGATACTGCTACACTGTGGACAGATTGCTGGGGGGAGGGGCCTGTCCTGCACTGTAGGACATTCAGCAGCACCCTTGCCCTCTACCTGTAGATGCCAGTAGCACCCTCCCTCCCAAATTTGACAATTAAACATATCTCCAGGCAGTCACAAAAAACTTCTGGGGAGCAAATTCACCCCAGCTGACAACCTCTTTCCCAGTGTTTCCTCAAATTAGAAACAGTGAACTAATAGGACCAAGTGAGTTTGTCTTTGCTTTTAATAACTTTGGTTAGGTTAAATTAATTACTGGTGTCTTTGAGATAACCTCAGCCATCCACCTCCAGATCAAAGAAATAATAAAACCGTAGCAGGCCTTTTGTAGAGGACAGGATCCCGGCCTATTCTTACTTTGCTCAGAATGTATCAGTGAAACGACCCCACATGTGGACAAGAGTTCTGCAGCCCAGATCACAAGTGCTTATGTCTGAATGTTGACAAAGTCTCAACACCCAGGCCAATGTTCCTCACAATCATTTCTTCCCATAATTCTAACTTTAAAACCCATCATCTTCTTTCTTAGATGACCATGAAATAAAAAAGGAAAACCAAGAAAAGTATGCCTGATCTGGTGTTACATTAGAACTCAGACATTCATAGTTCAAACACACAGGCAATCTTTCAGATTGGGTGACAATCATTACTTCTTCAGGGACATGATTATCACACAGGCCAGTGAATCCCAAACCAGGATGCATTTCAGAATCACCTGGAAAGCTTTCGGGGAAGAAGGGGAAACATGCACAGATTCCCAGGGATTCTGAAGTCTAGAATTCTGTTTTGAAAAACTTGCCCTGGTGATTTTGCTGTAAGGTCAGGTTTGGAAACCACTCATCTGGAACCAGTGTATAGAGGTGAAAATTAAAGCCCAGAGAGGTGAATGGCTCGCCTGCAGTCACCATGCTACTCCTGGTGAAGCACTCATGTCCAGGCAAGATTGTGCTCATGAATACCAGCACATAAACTGAGAGACGGTAAACACATGATCAACACACAGTTCAGTTCAGGGGACCAAGTCAGAGCACGGCAATCTCATCTAACACACACACTCCGCCTCTTCCTGCTCCCTGCACACTTTCCTTCTCACCTTCTTCCCGTATTTCCTAAGTGCTCGCAGCTGCTTAGCCTTTTCAGACTTCTCCATGGCTGCCTGTTTGGTCTGCAGCTTCTGTCGAATCTACAACACAAAATGCTGTCAGTTTATGGTATTTGAATCTGGAATGACCACTGCTTAGGATGCACTAGAGCAGGGAACAGATATTCCCTAATCTTTAAACTGTGGAACTCGTAAATCATCAATTCCAACCCCTGAGGACAACGGGGCCCAAAGGCTGAACACTTTACCAAAAGTGTCACAGTGAAGCCAGAGATGGAAAACCACCTTCCCACTCCCAATGTGCTGTCTGTTTCATTACACAAACTGCCTATTTGAAGTCCAGGAAAGAAGACAAATTTCTCCCCATTTCTACTGTTAGTAGATTGAGGCTGGAAACCAGTATGCAGCCGCTCTTTTGTAGTGTACCACATATACAATAAAAACCCAGGCAGATTATCAGGTACCTAGCCTTTTCAGTCAAACATACACATTTTAGTGAAAGGATGAGAAGTTGTCAGTGAGAACGAGTACAGAGTTCACAGTGAGATGGTGAACTACTACCAAGACAAAAGCTCTCTAAAATCCAGCATGAGACCCAATGGTACTATTTAAAAACAGTCATCCCTCAGTATCCATAGAGGATTAGTTCCAGGACCCACTACAGACAACAAAATTTACAGATGCTCACGTCCCTTATATAGAAATGGTGTAGCATTTGCATATAACCTACACTTACCTCCAGTATACTTTAAATCAGGGGACCTCAATCCCCGGGCCACAGACTGCTATGAATGTGCTATGAATCTGTGGCCTGTTAGGAACCGGGCCACATCAGAGCAAGTGAGTGGTGGGCAAGCACGCGTTACCACCTGAGCTCCACCTCCTGCCATATCAGTGGCAGCATTACATTCCCATAAGAGCATGACCTCTAATGTGAACTGTGTATGCAAGCGATCTAGGTTGCGTGCTCCTTATGAGAATCTAATGCCTGATGATCTAAGGTGGAACAGTTTCATCCTGAAACCATCCCCTCCCCCAGATCGGTTTCATCCACAAAACCAGTCCTTAGTTGCCAGACTTTGCTTTAAATAGTCTCTAGATTACTTATAATACCGAATACAATGCTACACACCACCTCATTCTCATGGATTCGATGTAGTTCTCAGCACATGGCAAATTCAAGTTTTCTTTTTGCAACATTTTCAATTTTTTTTTCCCAAGTATTTTTGATCCGAGTTTGGTTGAATCCACAGATGCAAACCCATGGCTACTGAGGGCCGAGTGTATCTTGGATTACATGCTGGCAATCCCCTCCTCCAAAGTTAAATGAGGTCCAAATTCTACCCAACTCTTCACTGTACTGCATCTGAGCATCTAAGAATCCCTCATTTTATGGAGGAGAAAACTGAGGCCCAGAGAAAAGTAACTGTTTACAAGTTCTAGCACTGTCAGTGGCAAGGGCACAACAAGAATGCTGTCTTCTCTGCACACCATCCCGTGACCATGCCAGCTAGGAAATGCAATGGGCCATCTTTACCTCAGGAACCACACTTCTCACAGTACTGTTCCTCTCCTTAATTGCTGATTTAGAAAAAATGTCATTCCTATATGCATCTAATTGGTGGTGACTGGTATGACTCTGAAGTAGCCCATCTCTGGAAGAGGTAATAATTGTCCTCTGACAACTGGCTCCCCATTATTGGACTCATACCTATCTTTCTAAGCCAGCTGAATATGCTTAAGTACAAAGTTTTGGCTTTCTAGATGAACATTTCTATTTCTTACCTTCTGCATCTGCAGATCAGACTTGGCCATTTCTGCAAAATAATCACTAGGCCGCTTGGTAGGAACTTTGAGCTGATGGAGGCGGGGTAAGACTGCAAGCACTGCGGCCTGGGCTTGGCGGTAGCTGAGAATTGCAGGACAAAATGCGTAATGAAGTAAAGGAGAGAGGCCTTACATTCCTTTTCACCGGACTCTCAAAATCTAACCTCCATCAGCAAGAACAAACAAAAACTGTAACCAAACTTCACTAATTTAGTATCTAAAAGAAATGTAGGCCAGGCACGGTGGCTCATGTCTGTGATCCCAGCACTTTGGGAGGCTGAGGCGGGTGAATGACAAGGTTAGGAGTTAGAAACAAGCCTGACCAACATGGTGAAACTCCGTTCCCGCTAAAAATACGAAAATTTGCCAGGCGTGGTGGTGGGCACCTGTAATCCCAGCTACGCAGGAGGCTGAGGCAGAAGAATTGCTTGAACCTGGGAGGCAGAGGTTGCAGTGAGCGAAGATTACACCACTGCACTCCAGGCTGGGCAACAGAGCGAGAGAAAGAAAGAGAGAGAGAGAGAGAGAGAAGGAAGGAAGGAAGGAAGGAAGGAAGGAAGGAAGGAAGGAAGGAAGGAAAGAAGGAAGGAAGGAAGGACAGAAGGAAGGAAAGAAAGAGAAAGAAAGAAAGAAAGAAAAAGAAAGAAAGAAAGAAAGAAATGTAGCCATATTCCATTTTTTAAAAAGGGGAGGAATGTTGCTAAAAATAAATTAGTTTTAGAGAATGACTAAAGGTACCCATTAACACAAACTAATGTCAATTACGGATTCTTAATGTAATTACTAAAGCAATTCCACACAAGAACATCCCATAAGCAATGTTTTTTTTTTTTTCTAGTAACTGAAGCATGCACAAAAAGCTTTAACATGAATATTTCAAATTAGCCCATAAACTGGACTTTGAATCGTGACCATGGACCAAGGAGCTCTTTTCTCAAACAGGAAGAATCTCCTAGCTATTCTGAGTCAAAAGAAGCCGTTCTGCCTACTCCTCTGCCTATTCTGAGTGCAGGCTTATTAATTTCTCCTCTTTCTCACTCTCCTGCATAAGAATATTCAACTTCTCCAATATTTGAAAACAAACATACAAACTCATCTCCCGCTGGAAGTCGTCTTCTGGATCAACAGCTTTCTGGTCCTTGTTCTGAGGTGTTGGCGCCTCAGATCCACCGATCTCCGGCACCGGACCCAGTGTCACATCGAGCCTTTCAACCCATTCCAGATCCCGCTTGAACTCTGCCAAACACTGCTTCAGGCCATTCTAGGAAATCCAGACACTGAACTCGTAAGAAGAGAAACTCTTGAGTTTGTCTTTCACAAGCACAGGGTGCTAGGCCAAGGGACAAACCACTAATCCCTAATACCCAGACAGGTAATTGACCCTCTTGGCAAGGTGCAGGGTGCGTCTTTCCTGGGACAGGAATCGGTCTCCTAAGCCCAACAGCGCTTGGTGCGCATCCCATGTCCGAGTACCCAGCGCCCCAGCTCACCACATCGTTCACGGCCTTCTTCGGCCCCTCTAGCACGACATTGAGGCCTGGCTTCAGAAGCCCTCGGGAAAACGCATCCTGCAACTGCAGGACACAATCACGGTCACTACCAGGGGGGTAAGGCCCCCTCTCCCACGCCCACCCACCGCGAGCTCCGCTGACACCTACCTCTCTGTCTGTGACTAGGGAATCATCGGACTCCGACTCCGAACCCGAGAGCGGGGGAGTGTCCATCTAGCCGCACGCCCGTCCCACACCTACGGGAAGAAGCCGGGTATCCCGAGACCCAAGCCGCTAGCAGAGGGCGGCCCTGGCCGCTGCTGCCTGCCTTCAGCCCCCTACTCCCACGCCTTGGATCCACGTGCCACCAAGTCGCACCAGCGCCAGCAACTCAAAGCTACTGCTCAACTCGTTGATTGGGACTTCCGCTTCCGGCGGCAGACCATACTTCCGGTTCGTCGTTGCTATAGGAACCGCTAAGGCGTTTGAACATGCCGGGGTCGCTTGGGATCCGTACAGGTAGCGCCTCTGGATACCTGGTCTGCTGACCCAGGGAGAAGCTAAAGGTAGGAGGGGGTACCTGGGGGTCGCCAGAAGGAGCTGGTAGCAGTGAGCGTACAAGGAAATGGGAGAAAAAGGAGCCGCGGGGCAGGGGTGGCTTGGAGGAGAACCCGGGGGCGGGGAAGGGGAGGGGCAAGGGCGGGAAGGGGCGTGTCCTGGAGGCCGGGTCTTGTCCCGGCAGGGGGCGGGGCCAAGGCTTGGCGATTCTCTCCACTCTCAAGCGCTGCCCCGATCTTCAGCAGAGCTCTTTGGCGCGAAACCATGTCAGCCGTGGTAGCTCAGTCGCTGCATGTTTTTGGTCTTCGATCCCACGTGGCCAACAATATCTGCTACTTCGATGAACAGATCATTATATTTCCTTCAGGAAATTACTGTGTGAAGTACAATGTGGATCAGAAATGGCAAAAATTCATTCCAGGTAAAACTCTTTCCATTCTAACATATACAGGAATGGTATGTGCCACATATAACCCCATAATCCCAGCATGATGACTGGAAAGAAAGATTTTGGCCAATTTGAATATATATGCAGTTTTATAAATGTAGAGGAAATAAATGGCAACTTGTATTATGAAACTAGATTAATCAGTCACATGTGCGTAGTTAAAATCACATGTAAAATGTTAATTTAAAAGTACTTTTTTCACTGTAATTTCATGAAAATGTTTTATGATATTTTGATATTTTCATGAAAATATCCCTCTTTTCGTATCTTCAGTATCATTGTCTTTGTCATCACCAGAGCCAGTTTTTGAGTTGTCTAACACAGTTTTCCTGAGCACACCACCTTCATTACATCACCTTTTGAATCATGTATGATGAAGACACTCTAAACTTCATCCCAAGTCACAACCATTTGTATAATATTACAGCCCTTATTTTTATTCATATTGGTCCTGTTGATGATGTGAATGATTTCAACCACAGAATCCATTTTCCCATTCTTGGTTGCATCGACACCTTCTATTGTAACATATACATACAAAAGAATGTACCCTATGTATGTGTAATATTTGAAGAATTACAATAGAATGTAGATCTGTGAACCCAGCCACCCAGCATAGGAAATAGAATATCACCAGTTCTAGTGTTTCGCCCTGTATTCTGTGTCTTGCTGCATCGGTTCAATATCATGCTTTTGAGATTCATGCATCTTGATACATACAACCAAGTTCATTTTATTGCTATGCAGTGTTCCCTCGTATAAATGTAATGTCTCAAATATATGTATTCATTCTAATGTTGAGGGACATTTTGGAAATAACAGCCATTTTCTATTACAAACTATACTACTATGAACATTCTTGCATGCATATACATTCATCTATTTGTGCAGAGTCTCTAGGGCACACAGACAGGACTAAAATTACTAAGCAATATGATAATACCAATTTACACTCTTACCAGGAGTGCATAAGAGTTCTCATTCCTCACCAACCATGCCAACCCTTGGTATTTTCCAACTTCCTAATTTTTTGCTAATCTAGTGGTTGAGAAAAGGAATTGTGGTTTTCGTTTGCATTTCTCTATCATTAATGATAATGAGTATCTGTTTACGTGTTTACGGGCTATTCCTATTTGGTCATATGTTAAATGCCTTGTTCAAGTCTTTTACTTGTTTTTTATAGTTTTTTGGGCAGGACATTTTTGGGTAATTTTATTGATTTCCATGCACAATTTATTCTGTATACCGATAATTTGTCAGATATATGTCTTGCAAATAAGTTTGGGGCATTTTCTCCCTCCTTACAGTATCTTTTGGTGGACGAAAATTCTTAGTTTTAATAAAGTCAAATTTATCAACCACATAATATTCTTTTGGAATAACTATATTAAATACCGTTGATTTTTATTTATTTATGTTTATTTCCAGCATATTTGGTAAATTATTATTAATTCTAATGATATATCTATAGGTTATGCAGGGATTTCTACACAGACTATCATATTATCTACAAATATCGATGGTTTTCTTTCTTTTTCTTGTGTAACCTGTGCTGGTAACCACTTCCAGACAGTGTTGAATAAGGGCAATAAAAATGGACATCCTGTTGCATGTTTCTGACCTTAAAGAGAATTTTTTTAACATTTCCTTAGAAAGAAGGATGTTTGCAGTAGGCATTTGTTAATGTCCCTTATCAGGTTAAGGAAATTCTTTTCTTTTTCTAATTTGCTGTGCTTTATCCCCTGCCCCCCCAAAAATACAAAATTTTATTGCTGCATATTCTGAGTTTTATAAAAGATTATATGACTGGCCAGCCATGGTGGCTTGCACCTGTAATCCCAGCACTTGGGGAGGCTAAAGTGGAAGGATTGCTTGAGCCCAGGAGTTCAAGGCCAGCCTCGGCAACATGAAGAGACTCCATCTCTACAAAAAATTTAAAAATTAGCCACACGTGGCGGCAGATACCTGTGGTCCAGCTACTTGGGAGGGTAAGGCACTCCAGCCTGGGCAACAGAGCAAGACCCTGTTTCAAAAACAAAAATGAAAACAAAAAAGAACATATGACTTTCCAATATTAATTAAATTATGGTTTTATGCAGATAACATTATATTTGCTCCCATACTTACTAAACTCTTTGCCCACCATTACTCTCTGCAAATCAGATATTCCTGCTGGGATCATTTTCCTTCTGCATTTACTGATAATATGTTGATAAACTCTCCCAGTTTTGGTCTGAAAATGACTTTATTTTATCCTCACTTCTGAAAGATTGTTACAACAGGTATATCGTTTTTATCAGCACATTATAGATCATATTCCATTGTGGTTTTTTGGCTTCTGTTTTGTTGCCATGGTTAAAAAATTAGCTTATCACCATCGTCTGTTTATAGATGATCTTTTTTTCTGGATGTTTAATATCTTCTCTGTCTATGGTATGTGTGTATGTATGTACACATACCATATATGTATATGTATTTGTATATACACGTATATATACATATGTGTGTGTATATATATACACACACACACAGAGTATAGTTGGTTTTTTGTTGGTTTTTTTTTTTCATTTTTTATCCTCCTAGGGATTCTTTGAGATTCCTGGATCTAAGGACAGGTATCTTTTTTGTTCTGTTATCTCCTTCTGGAATTCCAAACCATCTCAACTCCATACTCCATGGTTTTTTTCTTTGTTTCTTTTCTTTTCTTTTCTTTTCTTTTCTTTTCTTTGAGATGGAGTCTCACTCTGTTGCCCAGGCTGGAGTGCAGTGGCACAACCTCAGCTCACTGCAACCTCCACCTCCCGGGTTCAAGCGATTCTCCTGCCTCAGCCTCCTGAGTAGCTAGTATTACAGGCACCTGCCACCATGCCTGGCTGATTTTTGTATTTTTAGTAGAGACGGGGTTTCACCATGTTGGCCAGGATGGTCTCGAACTCCTGACCTCATGATCCGCCTGCCTCAGCCTCCCAAAGTGCTAGGATTACATTACAGACATAAGCCACCATGCCCGGCCTCTTTTTCTTTTTTTTTTTTTTTTTTAAGAAACCAGGTCTTGCTCTGTCACCCAGGCTAGAGTGCAATGGCACAATCATAGCTCACAGCAGTCTCAAAATCCTGGGCTCAAGGCATTCTCCCCACCTTAACCTCCTGAATAGCTAGGAATACAGACCTGTACCACCTTGATCAGCTAATTTTTTTAATGGAGATGGGATCTGGCTATGTTGCCCAGGCTGGTCTTTAACCCTGGACTCAAGCCTTCCAAGTAGCTGGGATTACAGGTGTAAGCCACCACACCTGATGTTCATGTTTTGTTTTGTTTTGTTTTGAACTCTTACTTGGATTTTTTATATCTTAGTCTCTCTGTGTTGCATTCCGGATAATTACTTTAGATTTCTCTCTAAATCTAAATTTATCTCAGTGCTTCTCTTTTCTGCTGCATCTAACTTAATGTTTAACGTATCCATTGAGATTTTAATTTCATTTCTTATGCTCATATTCTCACACTTCTTACCTGTACCACTTCTCTTCTGCTCCTAACTCCATCTTATATCACCAAGGGCCTTGTACACATGTGGGTGGATCCTCGCAGCCCATATTTTCAAATTCTACCCATGTATTCTATAAACAACCATGCTGTGCCCATCCTGCAGGCCCAGGTTGAGTAGAAGCAGCCTGGAAAGAAACCAATGTTGGTCTTGTCAGCAGGCTCAGGACCATCTGGGCACGGAACTCCAGAGTCCTGTGAACTTGGAACATGATCTAGAGGAGGCAGTGCAAACTCTAGGCAGCCCCTGTATCCTGCTTACTGGTAAGGGGTACAGCCAGAGAAGCGTGCTCTGAAATTTGAGGCCCAAGGTAGGCTCTCCACTGACCAAGTCTAAGAGTATTACTGGTAAAGGAAAAAATACAAAGTTCATGACATTGGGAGATCTGGAATTGACCTGGCTTTCCATTTTGTAAGCTCGCAGAGCCTAGTCTCCTCATCTGTAAGAGGGAGATGATGCTCAGCTTGCTCAGCTCAGAGTCACGATGAGGCTTGACATATTCATTTGTTCATTCAGCAAAAACGTATTAAGTACCCCTTGTGTTCCAGGCACAAAATAGACACACACACATGCACACAAAACACCGTCCTCACGGTGCATGCATCCCAGGAGGGGAGAATGACAAAATAAAAAGAAGTACAGTCTACATGTTAGATAGCAATCAGATGCTAATAAGAAAAAAATTAAGCAGGGAAGGTGAAACTGTTGGGGGAGTATGAAATTGTAGATAGGGAAGCTGGAGAGGGCTCACTGAGCAGTGATTTTTGACTGAAGACTGAAGGAAGGGAAGGAGCCGGCCATGCTGAAGTGGGAGAGGCAGGGAAAGTAGCAGAGAATAGCAAAGGCTCGGGGTTAGGACGGTGCTTATTGTGTTGGAGGAATAGCTGGGAGGCCAGTGTGGCTGGAATGGTAAGAACTAGGGGGTGAGGAGCAAAAGGGGAGGCAGAGAAAGAATGGGGAGCAACACCACAGAGAGCCTTGCAGCTCATGAGCTCTTACTCAGAGTCAGATGAGAAGCCATGCAGGGTGTGATCTGAGCAGTAACATGATCTGTGTTTCCTCAGGTTCATTCTGGCTTCTGTACAGACGACAGATTTAAGGAGGGGTAAGAAAGGAAGCAGGGAGACCAGCTGAGGGATGACGGCTGTAATCCAAGTGAGAGAAAGTGGCACTTAGAGCAGGTAGAGGCAGGCAACAGGGTGGTGTGAAGAGATCAATCCTGGATCTGCTTTGAAGGTAGAGGTGACAGATTTCTTCATAGACCCCGTGTGGGGAGGAAGCAGAAAGGAAGAAGCAAGGTTTTGGGCCTGAGCGTGGAAAAGATGGAGTTGCTGTTGATTGTGATGGAAAGGACTAACAAAGGAGAAGGTTGGTTTTGGACCTCTTAAGATTGAGGTGCCTGCTAGATATTTAAATGGAGAAGCAGGGTAAACAGGTTGATTTCAGGTCTGGATTTAAGGGAAGGGAAGTCCAGGCTAGTAATAGGAATTTGAGGGTCATCAGCCTAGAGGTGAAATTTAAAGCCGTTAGAGTGGATGAGACTTCCCTAGGACAGTGGTTCCCAACCTTTATGGCACCAGGGGTAGGTTTTATGAAAGACAGTTTTTCCATGGACGGGATGGAGAGGGCATAGGGAATGGTGTCAGGATGAAACTGTTCCACCTCAGATCATCAGGCATTAGATTCCCTCAGAGAGCATACAACCTAGATCCCTCACATGCACAGTTCACGTTCGGGTTTGTGCTGCTATGAGAATCTAATGCTGCCACTGATCTGAGCTCGGGCAGTAATGCTTGCTCACCTCCTGCTGTGTGGCCAGGTGCCATCAGTGGCTCAGGGGTTGGGGACCCCTGCCCTAGAGCGTGAATATATTTATAAAAGAGAAGAAGCTGAAAGAATGAGCTCTGAGCACTCCTGCATTTAGTGCTGGGGAAGTGAGGAAGAATCAGCAAAAGAGGCTTTGGAGGAGTGGCCAGAAAATCACAGGATATCTATGTGAGAAGTAAAAATATTTCAAGGAGGAGAAGAGAGGCATCAGCTGGGTCGAAACAGTGCAAAAGCATTTTATAAACTCTAAAATCAGTCAGCATGTATCAAGAACATACTATATACCAGACATTGGTGATTGAATGAATGAATGAATGAACAAGATAGCCATGGCCTCCGCCCTCCAGGAGCTCTCAGTATTGTAGTGGAGGCTGGTGTGTATTCAAACAAGTAGGACTGTGTAAATGAGCAGGACAAATGCTATGCCAGGTAGGAGCCTGGCACAAAAGCACAATAGGAGGGAGTGAGCAGTGTGCCTTTGCCTCCTCTAGGCTTTACACACTCCTAGTTTTAACTTTTCATTATACTCTTTAACCTCAATTCTGTATTTTCAGCTTCAACCCTCCCCTAGCTTTAGAACCACATCCAGCTGCTGGACCTCCATACCCAACTGCTCCACGTGTACCTCACACACAATATATATGAGATTGATTTATCTTTTCCTTTCTTCTCCCTCTCTTTCCTTAAGACACTACCTTATTAGATATTCAAGCACATGATAAAGATATGATTACAAAAACAATGTGGTCCTGCCGGGCATGGTGGCTCATACCTGTAATCCCAACAATTTGGGAGTCAAGATCACTTGAGCCCAGGAGTTTGACACAAGCAGGGCAACATAGTAAGACCCCATACCTACAAAAGACTGAAAACGTTGGCTGGGTATGCTGGTGTGTGCCTGCAGTCTGTAAATATCCCAAAAACCCCAAAATTATATTAATATATATATAATTTAATTTCATTATTTTTTTTTTTTTTTTTTTGAGATGGAGTCTCACTCTGTTACCCAGGCTGGAGTGCAGTGGTGCAATCTGAGTTCACTGCAACCTCCACCTCCAGGTTCAAATGATTCTCCTGCCTCAGGCTCCCAAGTAGCTGGGATTACAGGCACCTGCCACCACACTTGCCTAATTTTTGTATTTTTAGTAGAGAGAGTGTTTCACCATGTTGGCCAGGCTAGTCTTGAACTTCTGACCTCAAGTGATCCACCCACCTCGGCCTCCCAAAGTGCTGGGATTACAGTTGTGAGCTACCATGCCCGGCCTGGTAACTTTGATATCATAAAGATGGCATTACTCGTCAGTCCTGGGACAACCAGTTAGGTATTTGGGAAATGGAAATCAATTTAGATCCTCACTTCATGCTTCATATCTTTTACCATCATAAACCCTAGATGGACTAAAGATGGAAGTATAAAAATTTCATAAACAAATATCAAATACTTGGATGGGCTATTTTAAGCAAAAGATGATGGACATACTTTCCGCCATCACTCCTAACTTCCTGAGCCTATATTCCCTCACAGATGTCCCAGTACCCTCAGTCACCTAAACCAGCATCCTAAATGTCATTCACTCCTCATTTCTCCCCCTCACCCAGGCAGTCACTGAGTCCTACTGGTGTTACCTCTTAGCATCTCTCTAATCTCCCCTCCTCCCCATTCCTCCCCATTCCTGTTGCCCCTGCTGCCTTCTCGTTGCATCTTTCTGCCATCCCCTTTCAGTTTTGAAATAATCTACTGACCGGTTTCCTTCCCTCCAAGATTGTATTCCAGACAGCTGCCAGAGGGATCTACAACCCACATGTCACCCTTCCTAAAATTTTTCAGTGACCTCCCAGGTGAAGTCCAACCTCTTGTGCAAGGCTCTCAGTGACCTAAAACCTGGGATCTTCTCTGAGCCACAGCTACTCTGCATCCCTTCCGGAGAATTCCCATGGGTGGGCACACACGCCTGCTGAGCAACTTGCTGCATCTCTCCTTGGCATGTTGTGAAGCAGCAGCAGGGGGACCCATCACGTGGGGACCCGTCACAGCACTCTCTAGCTCGTCTTCCCCTGCCTCACTCATGCTCCCTACCCTGGGCCTGCATCCACTGTCCACTTATCCACTAGACACAGTGCCCAGGACCCACAATACTTTCGAGGACCTAAGAAAATGTTTTACTATTTTTTGAAAATCAGAAAAAAACATGAATATGTAATAGTGAATCCAGCCTGGGTTATATTCCTCTTTATACCAATACAGTCATAAAGTATATTACTGTATATATTTTAAAATAATATCTAAATATATTTTTAAACATTTTTTAATGAGGAAGGAAGCCATGAAATCAGAAGTACCTAGAGCCCATAAAAATCATAATGTGTCCCTGATTGCATTTCCCAAATAAAGTATTTGCACTTTAATCTTTGCCTGAGGATCACAGCTTTCATTTTCATTCTTATTCATGGTTGCAAGATGAGTGCTCTCTCCAGACATCACCTCTAGATTTCAGGGAAAAGGGGATAGAATGCATCTGTCTGGTTTTCAAGAAAGCACCAGCTTTATCATAAAGCCACTCCAGAAGACCTCTGCATCCATCTCATGGCCAGAATGTCACACACGTCACCTAGCTGCAAGGGAGGCTGAGGAATCTAGTAGTTGGCATCCCAGCCTCTGGAGTAGAGGTGGAGTGATGAAGCTATCCACTCAGGGAATAAAGGCCTCTATGATCTGACCGTATTCCACCCCTTTAGGCCCATCTTTGGTCACCTTGTCTCAAATGCTCTAGCAACACCCATTGCCTGCCATTCTCTCACCGTTCTCTCACCTCTCTGTACCCTTCGTCACATCCACCCCTTGGCTCAAGCTCTTCCTGCCACCTTCCACCCAGCCCCCACCTCACCTTGCCCCCTGCCCTCCTTCAGGAATGTTTCCCTGACTTCTTCTCCCACCTCATCCTCAGAGGCACCTGCCCTAGTCATTTTCTTTTTGAGACAGAGTCTTGCTCTGTCTCCCAGGCTTAAGAGCAGTGGCACGATCTCAGCTCACTGCAACCTCCACGCTTCCAGGTTCAAGCGATTCTCCTGCCTCACCCTCCTGAGTAGCTGGGATTACAGGCACATGCTACCACACCCAGCTAATTTTTTAATTTTTAGTAGAGACAGAGTTTCACCATGTTAGCCAGGATGGTCTCAAACTCCCCATCTCAAGTGATCCACCCACCTTGGCCTCCCAAAGTGCTGATTACAGGCATGAGCCACTGCACCTGGCCCCTAGTCATTTTCATAATGCCCAAACACAGCTATACCAAGGCCACCTTTCTTCTTTGTGTCCACCACTGTCCACTACAGTGCCCACTACTGTAGAGTCCACTGCCACGTTGGGCACCAGATGGAGGGTCCAGCCCTACAGGATTCTGTGAGCCGCTCCCGGCTGGTGCAGAAACGAGAAATTGTAGAAATAAAAGACAAGACACAGAAATCGAGAAAAGAGAGTTTGGGCCCAGGGGTCCACTGCTACCCAAATCGCGGAGACCAGCAGTGGTCCCGAATACTGGGACACTCTCACTTTTATTGAGTTGCAAAGCTGGGGGTAGGTAGGGCAAGGTCTTGGTGGTCGGAGACTGGGGGTACATCACGTGTCATTCAGGTAGGGGCTCAGGAATTTCTGGCACCCGAAGTGAAGTAAGGAGCATGATGCATCAGCACTTTTTCCATACTTACCAAGAAAGAACAAAAACATTAAAATTTGTATTACTATGATTATCTTTTCTAAGAAAAAAGGAACCAGGTGCAGAAGCAGAACATGCGAGTAGACATGGAACGTGACCACTGAAGCACAGCATCACTAGAGACAGTTAAGCCCCCGGATGTCTGCGGGCCCACCTGACAGCCGTCAGGCCTTGCCACAAGAGCTTGGAGAAGCAGGGTTTTCTCCTAACTCCTCCAGGGAAGGAGACATCTCAGCTATTTTGGACGTCGTCTTCCCTAGCTGGCTAAACAGCGGGCGCTTTCCCAGTGCTGCCACTGCCGCACAGCCAAGGCGCCCTCCAGCAGCCCTTATGCGGGCGTGACAGAGGGCTTAGAGCATCTTGCCTTAGTGTCATTCATTTCACAATGTCACACCAGGTTCACACTTCCGACCTGAGAGGCATTAGTAAAAGAATTAAGATCACCTGTGAATAACTAAGATCACGTATAAATAACTAATAATTGCTATGGTTATATTTCTAGTTACTTTCTTCTTCATTATATATATGGAAATAGGCCGAGGCTTTTTGCTCCTGCCTCGGCGCTTATGGGATCTCCCCGCTACACACTACTGTGCCTTTTTCCTGTTAAATCCTGGTGAAAGTGTGACCTCCCCTCATTTCCTTTTTCCTCTGTTTGCAGGCTCAGACAGGAGTCAGGCCATGTTGGCCTTGTCCATCAGCCCCAATCGGCGGTACCTCGCTATCTCTGAGACTGTGCAGGAAAAACCTGTCATTACCATTTATGAACTGTCATCCATCCCTTGCCGGAAGCGCAGAGTTCTTAATAATTTTGACTTCCAAGTTCAGAAATTTATTAGCATGGCTTTTTCTCCAGACTCCAAATACCTGTTGACCCAGACATCCCCTCCAGAGTCAAATCTTGTCTACTGGCTGTGGGAAAAACAGAAAGTAATGGCCATTATTAGAACGGACACTCAGAACAACCCTGTCTACCAGGTACCTAGTAGCTCGACAAGTATCTTGAAAATTATTTAGGCTGGGCGCAGTGGCTCAAGCCTGTAATCCCAGCACTTTGGGAGGCCAAGGCGGGTGGATCACGAGGTCAAGAGATCGAGACCATCCTGGTCAACATGGTGAAACCCCGTCTCTACTAAAAATACAAAAAAAAAAAAAAATTAGCTGGGCATGGTGGTGTGTGCCTGTCATCCCAGCTACTCAGCAGGCTGAGGCAGGAGAATTGCCTGAACCCAGGAGGCGGAGGTTGCGGTGAGCCGAGATCGCGCCATTGCACTCCAGCCTGGGTAACGTGAGTGAAACTCCGTCTCAAAAAAAAAAAAAAAAAAAAAAAAAATTATTTAAAAAATAGAACTACTTTTTATTGAATGCTTTCTATGTACCACAGTTCTAATTTCCTCCATGCACTTTAAAATTTAATCTTACAGCAACCATGCAAGGTATGCACAATCATTATCCCCATTTTACAGATGAGAGAACTGAGGCTCCAAGAGGTTAAGTAACTCACTCAAGATCACAGAGGTAGTGAGTAGCAGAGCTAGGAGTTCGCCGACTCCAGCTCCTCTTTTCTTTACTCTGGCCCAGAACTGCATTCTGGTCACTGGTTTAGCCCAGAAGTAGATGCTGGCCGGGCAGGGTGGCTCACATCTGTAAACCCAGCACTTTGGGAGGCCGAGGCAGGCAGATCATGAGGTCAGGAGATCGAGACCATCCTGGCTAACACAGTGAAACCTCATCTCTACTAAAAAGACCAAAAAAAAAAAAAAATTAGCCAGGCATGGTGGCGGGCACCTGTAGTCCCAGCTACTCGGAAGGCTGAAGCAGAAGAATCACTTGAACCCAGAAGGCAGAGGTTGGAGTGAGCCGAGATTACGCCACTGCATTCCAGCCTGCATGACAGAGTGAGATTTTGTCTCAAAAAAAAAAAAAAATCAAAACAAAACCTGCTTTCTCTCCCTGGTTCTAGCCTCTTTCCAGCAGCATTGCTGGGCAGTAGGAAGATTTCAGAAATGTGATGTAAAGTGGCAGATCTTTAGGAAGCTGTTGATGAAGTTGCAGTTACGTAAGGAGCAGAACCTTCCATTGTGGCTTGAGGGCAAAAAGAAGAAGATTCCTCAGGAACCTGATTGATGGCTTAGGCAGGGGGTCCCAAGGAGGTTTGATCTTGGATCAGTCACCCTAGTCTAGGATGTAGCACTCAGTTCCACAAGTTCAACGACTCAGTTCTGTTCATGTTTAGAGATTCTAGTTAATCTGTGTCTCTGACATAGGCTCATTCATCTCACAAGACACGTGTGAAAGCCAGCATATCGCAACCAGAACGCTTACATCATTTATCCAATGTATTCCCTTCCTAGTAATAGAGAAGTTGAGAGGTGAAATTATAATAGTAATCAGAAAGCTGCTTGGTGATCATTCCAGAATCAGACCAAAGGCAGATAGAACCAGAAGGGTATTTCAACCAGGCCACAGTGAGACCTGATGAAACACCTCCTGCTCTGAATAAGTAGATTCAGCAGCCATTTATTGGGTGCCCATGATGAATCACCACTGGGAAAACAGAGACGAGAAAGTCACAGCCCCTCAAGTTCCTCACTCTCTAGCCAGTACAGCAGGTTGACTGCCTATTACTATGCAGGTAGTCCCCAACTTACTATGGTTCACCTTAAAATTTTTGTCTTTACAATGGTACAAGAGTGGTATGCACTCAGGAGAAAGAGACCGAGCAATACGCTTTCATGGTGCTGGGCAGCAGCCGCAGACACAGCCCCAGTCAGCCACTGTGTCAGGAGGGTAACAACCAAGATACTGTACAGTGTGGTGCTGTGTGGCCACATGGCTTTGCCCAGTTTCAACTTACACTGTTTCAGCTTATGATGGGTTTATCAGGACACGATCCCATTGTAAGTAGAGGAGCACGTGTACATTGGGATAAGAGCTGTGGTGGAAGGATATTCAGTTGGTGGTGGACCACATAGCATCCCCTGACGTGCTTTCTTTCCTCCTGGACAGGGCTGTGTAAACATGACAGACCCTCATTTTTTCTGTTTCCAGCTGAGCTTTATTCCATTTTGTTGGCACTGGGTGCGGCTATTGTCAAAAGCTGCCCCTTCTGCTCTTTGGCCTTTATAGATTTCCTAGTTTGACTCATATCCCTACAAATATAACGGATTATAGATGTGTGCCCTTATCAAATGCAGCATAAAATTACATGATTTTATGATGTTCAAGAGCTATTCTGAGCAGCCTGAAATAAATATTAATGTGTAAAATGAAAAATAATTCCATCTGGATTCGTTTCATAAATCTTTTTCTTCAATTTTCTCACACTTTACAGGTGAGCTTCAGTCCCCAGGATAACACTCAGGTGTGTGTGACTGGAAATGGGATGTTTAAGCTTCTCCGTTTTACGGAGGGAACCCTGAAGCAAACCAATTTTCAGAGGGGAGAACTCCATAACTATCTAGCGCACACCTGGGTGGCCGATGACAAGATTATCGTTGGCACCGACACAGGCAAACTCTTCCTCTTTGAATCTGGAGATCAGCGTTGGGAGACCAGCATCATGGTCAAAGAACCCGCCCTTGGCTCAAAGAGCCTGGATATCATCCAGGAATCAGAGAGGTAATGGTGCTCCCTGGGCTGGTGCTCCCACGTTCATTCTACTAACAGTATTATGCAGAAGACAACATTCTCTAGAAACCCCTCTACCGTAAAAGTCAACAATGCCCATTTTCCCTCTTCCTTTCTTGTTTTCATCTGTATTCAAGCACAGAATTTAACAGTTATAACCATAGGCTAGATATAATTCTTTTTATTTTTTTAATACCTAACCTCATTATGTAAGCATTATAGTATGACTAGTCTTCAAAACCATCGTTTTTAGAAAATATATTTTCCAGTGGCTAATTTAATGAATTGATTCATGTTCACCAAGCCCTTGCAGTGTACAAAAGGCATCTCTTGCTAAATGCTGGGGACACAAGTCCTCAAGGAACTTACAGTTCAGCAGGAGGCAACAGACCAACAAGTGCAAGGAAACCTGACAGAGGATACGAGTAAAGTGTGGTTTCTATTACAGTGGCTATGACCACTGTAATAGAGATGCCATGTTACCTCTGTGACAACCAGTAACAATCATATCCCCTGTGTATTGGCATGTACCATTGCATGCACCAGATACTGCTTTATATACTTTATAGATTCTTACCTTATTTCATACTATGACCATGCCCATTTTGTAGACAAGGAAACTGAGGATCACAGAGGTAAGTGGGCTACCCAAGATCACTGTGCAGATAAGTGGTGGGCTCAGGAGTCAAACCCAGATCTCTCTGATGCCAGAGCCTGGGCCCTCAACCCCAACGGCATCCTGTAGATTCTTCTTCCTCAGTAACCTTCAGTCCTCCCATTTTCACTACCATTCCCCGCCCATGCCAATGGCATATCCTTTTGTTGTTGTTGTAATTATGTAGGAACCTCCTAAAGAGTCCCCATAACCTTCTCGGAGCTGTGTTCACAGTCCTTCAGCCCTGGGGTCCAGGCCTCCCAGAACGAAGCCCAGATTCCTTGGCTTGGCCCAAGCATACCTGCGGCTGTCTTCCCCTACAGCTCTCACCTCCATCTACTCCACACGCCCCAAGCACTCTCTTGCTTCTGGGCTTGGCCATGTGCAGTTTATGTACAGTTCCCAGGCCAAAAGGTAGCATTTGGCTGTGGAAAAGGGGATCATTGGGTGGTTTCTCGCACACCCAATGACACCCTTCTTTCTGCTCCCCAGCAGAATTCATCTCCTTGAGATTGTCTCTGTATATTTTGTATGCTGTTTCTTTGTTTCCAGCCTGATTGAATTTCCGCCAGTCAGTTCCCCACTCCCTTCCTATGAACAGATGGTGGCGGCCAGTAGCCACAGCCAGATGTCCATGCCCCAGGTGTTTGCCATTGCAGCCTATTCAAAGGGATTTGCCTGTTCTGCTGGGCCAGGGAGGGTTCTGCTGTTTGAGAAGATGGAGGAAAAGGATGTTTACCGTGAGAGCAGAGAAATCAGGGTAAGGAGGGAAGAAAAAGCAAAATGGGGGTCCTGCTGGCATTTGTTCCCCAGCAGCCGTCCTCTGAGAAGACATCTGATGGGGAGGGATGGGATGGGATTGCTGAGCAGAAACGGCGAAATGATGACTTGAGATATCTGTCCCGAAAGAGGTTTTGGGTGAGGTGAACAGAACTGGAGTTTAAAATAGGAAAGTTGACCAGTCATGTTGGCTTATGCCTCTAATACCAGCACTTTGGGAGGCGAAGGCAGGTGTATCTCTTGAACCCAGGAGTTTTAGACTAGCCTGGGCAACATGGCAAAACCCCATCTCTACAAAAAAAAATAAAATAAAATACAAAAATTATGAGTTCAGGAGTTTGAGACCAACCTGGCCAACATGGCAAAACCCCATCTCTACTAAAAATACAAAAATTAGCTGTGCATGGTGGCACATGCCTGTAGTCCCAGCTCAGGTAGGAGAATAGCTTGAACCCTGGAGGTGGAGGTCGCAGTGAGCCAAGATCATGCCACTGCACTCTAGCCTGGGCAACAGAGTGAGATGCCATCTCAAGATACACACACATACACACACACACGCACGCACGCACGCACACACGCACGCACTTAGCCAGGCATGGTGGCACGAGTCTGTAATCCCAGCTAGAATTGCTTAAACCATGGAGGTGGAGGTTGCAGTGAGCCAAGAGGTTGGTGTACACAGCACTCCAGCCTGGGTGACAGAGCAGGAGTCTGTCTCAAAAAAAAAAAAAAAAAAAAATTAGCAGGGCCTGGAGGTGTGCACCTACAGTCCCAGTTACTTGGGAGTCTGAGGTGAGAGGATGGCTTGAACCTGGCAGGTGGAAGTTGAATTGAGCCAATATCATGCCACTGTATTCCAGCCTGGGTGACAGAGCTAGCCCCTCTCTCAAAAAACAAACGAACAATAGGGGGATCCCAGGAAGCAGCCTGGTCTGAGAGTCTGTATGCTAAAGTTATCCAAGAAAACTCTGAAAGCCTGAGGACACACTGACACCATGGGGACATTACTGATAGCTGTTTTGCATCTTGAGCAGCTTCCTGTGGACCCACAGAGCAATGACCCAAGTCAGTCTGACAAACAGGACATTCTCTGCCTGTGCTTCAGCCCCTCAGAGGAAACTCTGGTTGCCAGCACCAGTAAGAACCAACTCTACAGCATCACCATGTCCCTGACAGAGATCAGCAAGGTGAGTCTTCCCAGCAGTGGTCCTTCCAGACCAGGTTCTGTGTGCTTAGCTGGGGTTCTGGTCACCATGTGGACAAATTTTAATCCAAATAAGTTAGCATAAACTCATGCACCCTCTTCATACAGAGCAAAACAAAATTCTAATTTTAAGATGTCCACACAGAAGCATGCAGATAGACTGAGTGGGACTGAGATTGCTACCGTAACTTTGGAGGACACAGAGGCATTGTCTATCAGATTTAAATCCCACATATCCTTTTACCCAGAAATTGAATTTTAAGGCATTTAATCTACTGTTCTCTTTGCTCATGTACACAAATACGTATATATAAATATGTTTCTTTTTCCTTTTTATTGTTTTAGAATAACAAAGAAACGATATAAATACACTGCAGACATTACAATAAAAAAGCACTGTTAAAGACAGAGATCATATTGTACTTAAAATGGCTCAGAACCAAGAAGATACTACAATCTTAAGTCTGCATGTACCTCATACCATGGATTCAAAATATATAAAGCAAAACTGGACAGAACAATAAGGAAAACAGACCATCTACAATCACAGTAGAAGATTTTAACATATCTGTCTCAGTAATGGTGCTTTTTAAATGACAGCTTAATTGAGTTATAATTCACATACAAATTGCCTATTCAAAGTATACAATTCGGTGGTTTTTAGTATATTCAAAGTGTTATGCAACCATTACCATAGTCAACCTTGGAACATTTGTATCACCTCAAAAAAAACAGCCCAAACCCTTTAACTATTATTATTCCTCCATCTTCCTGGTTATCACCCCTCTCCATCCCAGCCCTAGGCAACCACTTACCTACTTCATGTCTCTATAGATTTGCCTATTCTGGACATTTTATACAAACAGGATCATAAAATTTGTGGACTTTTATGACTGGCTTCTTTGACTTAGCGTAATGGGTTTTGTTGTTCTGAAACAGGGTCTCTCTCTGTCACCCAGGTGGGAGTACAGTGGTGCAATCATGGCTCACTCCAGCTTTGACCTCCTGGGCTCAAGCAGTCTTCCTCCCTCAGCCTCCCAAGTAGTAGGGCTACAGGTGCACGCCGCCACACCCAGCTAGTTTTTGTATTTTTAGTAGAGACAGGGTTTTGCCATGTTGCCCTGAGCTCAGGCAATCCACCTGCCTTGTCCCCCCAAAGTGTGGGGATTACAGGTGTGAGCCACCACGCCTGGCCAGCATAATGTTTTCAGAGTTCATGTTGTATGTTTCAGTACTTCATTCCTTTTTTATGGCCAAATAATATTTAATTATATGGATATATTATATTTTATTCACCCAATTTGCACATTTGGGTTGTTTCTGCCTTTTGGCTTTTATGAATAATGCAACTAGTTTTTATGTGGACGTGTTTTCATTTCTCTTCCTAGACGTGGAACTGCTGAGTCATACGGTAACTTCATGTTCGGCTATTTGCGGAACTGCTATACTGTTTTCCAAAGTGGCCGGACCATTTTATATTTCCATAAGCAGTATATGCGCATTCTGATTTCTCTCTATCCTTGCCAAAACTTGTTATTATCTTTTTTATTGTAGCCATCTTAGTGGGTAAGAAGTGGTATTTCATTGTGGTTTTGATTTGCATTTACCTGGTGATTCATGATGAACATCTTTTCATGTGGATTTGATCATTTGTAATTCTTCTTTGAAGCAATGTCTATTCAGATTTTTTCGCCCATTTTAAAAATTGAGTCATATGTCTTTTTATTATTGAGTTGTAACAGTTGTTTATATATTCTAGATATAAGTCCTTTATCAGATACGTGACTTGCAAATACTATCTCCCATTCTGTGGGTTGTCTTTTCACTTTCTTGATATTGTCCTTTGATGAACAGTTTTCAATTTTGACGAAATCTAATTTTTCTATTTTTCTTTTTGTTGGTTGTGCTTTTGGTGTTATATTTAAGAAGCCAGTGCCCTCGCTGAGGCCATGAAGATTTACCTCTATATTTCTTCTAAGAGTTTCATAGTGCTAGCTCTTACATTTAGGTCTTTAATCCATTTTGAATTCATTTGTGTATATGGCATGGTATAGGGGTCCAACTCTATTCTTTTGCATGTAGATATCCAGTTGTCACAGCATCATTTGTTGAAAAAACGAGTCTTCCTCCATTGAGTAGTCTTGGCATCTTGTTGGAAATCAGTTGATACATGGGTTTGTTTCAGGACTCCCAATTCCGTTCCGTTGATCTATCTGTCTATCTTTACACCAGTACCACACTGTCTTGATTACTGCTGTTTTGTAGCAAGTTTTAAAATTGGGAATTGTGACTCTTGCAACTTTATCCTTTTTCAAGATTGTTTTGGATAGTTTGTGTCCCTTACAATTCCATATGGATTTTACAGTCAGCTTTGCAATTTGTACAAGAAACCATCTGGGATCCTCATAGGGACTGCACCAAATTTATAGATCAGTTTGGGGACTGTTGCCATCTTAACAATATTAAACCTTCCAATTCTAGAGCATGAGATATTTTCCATTTATTTAGATAGTCTTTAATTTGTTTCAAGAATGTTTTATAGTTTTCAGAGTATAACTTCTGCACTTCTTTTGTTAAATATATTATGAAAAATTTTCTTCTCTTTGATGTTATTGTAAAATTGAATTATTTTCTGAATTTCATTTTTGGATTGTCCATTCCAGATATATAGAAATATAATCAATTTTTGCGTACTGATCTTGTCTCCTGCAACCTTGCCGAATTCACTTATTAGTTTCAGTAGTTTTTGTATTAGGTTATTTTGGCATTGCTATAAAGAAATACCTGAGACTGAGTAATTTATAAAGAAAAGAGGTTTAATTGGCTCATGCTTCTGCAGGGTGTACAGGAAGCGTGGTGCTGGCATCTGCTTCTGGTAAAGGTTCAGGAAGCTTACAATCATGGTGGAAGATGAAGGGGGAGTAGGAGTATCACATGGCAAGAGCAGGAGCAAGAGAGGGAGATGAGAGGTTCCACACTGTTAAATAACCAGATCTCTCATGAACTCACTCATCACCCAGGGGATGTCACTAAGCCATTCATGAATGATATGCCCCAATGATCCATGCACCTTCCACCAGGTCCCACCTTCAACACTGGGGATTACATTTCAACATGAGATTTGGAGGAGAGAAATATCCAAATTTTATTAGTTTTTTAGTGAATTCCTTAGGATTTTCTGTATATAAGATCCATTTTGAATTAGTTGGTGTGCTTAATGGTGTCTCACATTTTTCTGAGGCTCTGTAAATTTTTAATTCTTTTTCCTCTCTGTTCTTCAAATTGCTTAATCTTTATTGATCTATAAAGTTCACTAATTCTTCTGCCAGTTCAGATCTACTCTTGAGCACCTCTAGTGGATTTTTCATTTCAGTTGTACTTTTTAACTCCAGAATTTCTATTCTCTTATAGTTCTATCCCTATATTGATGAGATCCTTTTATGCTTCTCTATTTGATGCACATCATTTCTATCTTTACTGCTTTATATACGGTTTCCTTTAGTTTTTTTAAACACACTTGGAATGGCTAATTTCAAGACTTTGGGTGCTGTCATAGGGAATTTTGTTGCCTATGAACAGAAAAATGCAAATTAAAACAATTCTGAGATGCTTCTTTACAAGAAATTTCATGATTATATTGTCAAAAATTAAAAATCCAGTTATCACCAGAGATGTCTGAGGATGGGGGAGAATGATAATCCTAGCATGGTGATAATGGGAGTATAAACTGACACAGCCATTCTAGCAAGGAATCCGAAAGTTCTTGGTCAAATAGAGAATGCATGTACCTTGTCATCCAGTAGTCTGCACTGGATACATACCAGGAGTCTGATCCTACAGAGCCGTTAAAGAACATGGACAAAGATATTCACCATAGTGTTTGTTGAAGATGGAGAGTTGAAGATAATCCACATGTTCATCCCTAGTGGTAATGGAGAAGTAAAGTAGCTGGATGTGTACTGTAGAATATAAAACACCAGTTAGAAGCAGTAAATTATACATACTGCAACATAGACAATTCCTTAAAAACATAGTGTTGAGAAGAAAGTAAAAAAGTACAGAATGAGATCTGAAGCACAATGTCATTTATAGAAATATAAAACACATGTATATAGTCAGTGACATACATGAAATCCATTTGTTGATGCCTACTTATGGCATCAACAGAAGTGAATAGGGAGGGACAGAAGTGAAAATTGAGAAAGAAAGGAGTGAAATAAAATAAAATTTGTCTTATATGAATTTATGATGAATCTACACAAGTCTGCTTCTGAGATGCAAAATAAAGAAAACAAAGACACAGAAATCAAGGAAATAAGAGATAATGTCATCAGATGAGATTTAGGATTGGAAGAAAAAGGTTGGAACGTTTGAAAAGAGAGAATAAATAGTATGAAATACTTATCTTGGATGTTTAGAGTGTGAACTTATTGAAAAATATGGTAGAGTTACCAGGCAGGGTTAAATGCCCACTGGAGGTTTGTGGTCATGCATTTGCAATGAAACCAGTAAGTCTGCTTGTGTGATTCCCCATCATTACGTGACTCCTCAGGCAGAGGGGTAAGAGAGAGCGTTCCTTTTGTTTTTAAGACTAGAGAGATCTGAGTGTATAAAAGCTCATAGGAATGTGCTCATAGAGACAGGCAGGTTGAAGATACTGGAGAAAGAAAGGGTGACAGATGGAGAAGAATAACAGTAACCTGTGCCTGCCCCCCATCCAGGATAGCATCTCTTTCTTTGAGATAGTGAGGTCTACAGCCATCCCACCCTGAATGCACCTGATCTTGTCTGATCTCAGAAGCTAAGCGGGGTTGGGCCTGGTTAGTATTTGGATGGGAGACACTAGGGTAGGACTGAGTGGATGCAGATAAATTTGTAAGTGGCAGAGGGCCAGGATTTGAAAAAAAATTCCATCTTAGCCTTTATCTTGGCTTGTGAACAGACCTAAATATGTACATCTCATTAAATTTCCCAACTGTCACTTCTCATTCAGGTGTTCCAAAAACAATGCCTCTGAAGACAGATATCTGTAACCTACATAACCAGTGCAGTAGGATGCATTTCAATTTAAAATCATCCATCCAACTCTCATTTGCTACTGGTGATAATTAGTACAGTCTCTCCAGGGAGAAACTTGGCATTACTTATCCAGATCCTTGAAAATCATTCATACAATTTTTCCCAGTTTTCCACTCCTAGAAATGTATGCTAAGGAAACAATCAGAGAGAGACACAAATACCTGTGCAAGGATATTTAGTCTAGTATTATTCCTATAATAACAAAAATTGGAAGCCACTTAAATGTTCCTACGATAGAGGAAGGGTTAAATTAAATTCTAAGATATCCATAGAAGAAAGTATTTTACTGCCATTAAAATAATGTTAAAAATAATATTGGCTCAGGAAAATATGCGTAATATTCACACAGTTTAGCCACAGCCTGATTCCCATGCAGCCAGTCTAATAAATGTTTATGGGAACCAATTAGAGCTGACGTTGCTCACTCTGCGGATCTTGTTCTGTATGCCTTCTCTAGGGGGAGGCTGCTCACTTTGAGTATTTGATGTATCCATTACACTCAGCATCCATCACCGGTCTAGCTACCTGCATCCGAAAACCCCTCATAGCCACCTGTTCTCTGGATCGATCCGTCCGCATTTGGAATTATGAAACAAAGTAAGGAATGAGAGGCTCGCCTCTTTCATATGCAAGATTCCAGATGTTAATTTGTTTATGTGAATTATTTTAATTATAGTGTTCCAAAATTTAATTACTTAAAAGCTTTCAGTTGGAAAGGATTTTTTAAAAATCAACTCAGCCTACCTGTTTCTCACTCTTGCATGGGCTGGAAAACTACTTTGTGGTTTATTTAATGCTTACCACATGCCAGACACTGGAGACATGAAGATAACACCCCAGTCTCTCACCTTCTTTCATAAACTCCTGTGTCCCTCCAGCTCTCCTATCCCCTTGTTTCCCACAGGAACTGCACTTTGCTTCATGGAGCTCCCCAGACCATTCCTTCCTTTTCTTTCTCTGAGGACATCACTATCCCAACCACCCCCAGCTCCCTCTGATTTTGCCTTCTGGCACAGCTTCCCCGGGAATCTCCAACCCTAGATAGACCCCCAACCCCCACTGTTTCCTTTGTTCTTATGTGCAACTTCTGGGGCTTCTGGGGAAAAAACACTTGGACAATATTCATGAATTTTGGAATCTACACACACAGAGCTCTGTCTTCAGCATCGCTAGACAACACCTTGACCAGTCTCCCTATCTACCATACTCCATGCTGGACATCATCCCCTAATAACCAAAATCTAGAAAAGAGAGGAACCAATAATTGCAAACAGTAGTGTATTTCAAATACTCTGATAACAATATATATCAGATACAGTGGATGACTGGAGGGATTTAGTGAGCTAGGCTTATAATTCACTAATTGATCTTTTTCACAGCACTCTGGAACTATATAAGGAATACCAAGAAGAGGCATATTCCATCAGCCTTCATCCATCTGGACACTTTATTGTAGTAGGGTTTGCTGACAAACTACGCCTCATGAATCTACTCATTGATGATATACGTTCTTTCAAAGAATACTCTGTTAGGGGATCCAGAGAGGTAAAAAATCCACTGGGGACAAAGTCCAGTTTCTTAGAAAGCCACAGCTGAAAAATCAGGAACTAACATGATCTGTGGAGGTGGGACCAAAATCTGTCTTGGAGAACTATAGTGGCTTAAAAAGACAGGGAGGGGTAAATCCAGTTCTTTTCCCAGCAGCCTTACTGAGTATATGGTTCCTGATTTTTCAGCTGTGGCTTTCTAAGAAACTGGACTTTGTCCCCAGTGGATTTTTTACCTCTCTGGATCCCCTAGCACGATCTCGGCTCACCGCAACCTCCGCCTCCTGGGTTCAGGCAATTCTCCTGCCTCAGCCTCCTGAGTAGCTGGGATTACAGGCACGCGCCACCATGCCCAGCTAATTTTTTGTATTTTTAGTAGAGACGGGGTTTCACCATGTTGACCAGGATGGTCTCGATCTCTTGACCTCGTGATCCACCCGCCTCGGCCTCCCAAAGTGCTGGGATTACAGGCTTGAGCCACCGTGCCCGGCCCATCCCCATTTCTTATGTCTGCCAGAATATTTCACTGAACCTAAAACCTTGTGAGATCCCCCATGATGAGTCCTATCTGTAACTGTGGAGCATTAACAAATATTTAAAAAGAAAAGTAATTTCAGAATCAGAGTCACAACTAGGAAGGTGAGGTTGGAGATTGGGAGGAGCCAGGGCAAACTAAGCATGAATGGTGGGAGGCAGTAAAGAGCTCAGTAACTTTCCCCGAGATGACTTGCGGAAACAAGGCAATGATTTCAGGAATTACTTCCCCAGCTCTGAAATGTGCTTCTACAGGCAAAATGATTGCTTGTAGTCCAAACGGCTTCATGATTTGTGGGCCTGGCAGCGCCAGCATCTGGCCACTATGAGTTACAGGAATAGCGAAAGTGTCTGAAATTGTCAGCCACCCCTCAGTCTCATTTGTACCTTACCCCGACTCCCACCCCTCACACATAGTCTCAGCCTGAACTCGTGAGGAAAAGCGACTCTTGACTGTAGCTTCTAATCAGACTGCTCCCTTCCTGCTTGCTTGCTCTTTTGCTGTCTTTCCCTAGTGTTCCTTTAGCAACGGAGGTCACCTGTTTGCTGCAGTCAATGGAAATGTGATTCACATTTACACCACCACGAACCTAGAGAACATCTTAAGCCTGAAAGGACACACAGGGAAGGTAAGTGAGTGAACAGTGTCCGGGGAAACAAGGGGCACAGGGCCGAGCATCCTGCCAGCCAGTGGGATTCAGATGAACAAAAGACCGGTGGTTCCTTTCCTCATGGGTTCACTATCTGTTTGGGGAAGGGGACAGTAAAACAAATGCACAGACAAATGTCATTACTAATTGCAGTTCCACTGAAAGAAAAACATGGTGTTGTTATGAGAGAAATAATGGGCCGGGCACAGTGGCCCACGCCTGTAATCCCAGTACTTTGGGAGGTTGAGGCAGGTGGATCACGTGAGGTCAGGAGTTCAAGACCAGCCTGACCAACATAGGGAAACCCCATCTCTACTAAAAATCCCAAATTAGCCGAGCATGGTGGTACATGCCTGTAATCCCAGCTACTCAGGAGGCTGAGGCAGGAGGATCGCTTGAACCCGGGAGGCAGAGGTTGCAATGAGCCAAGATCACGCCATTGCACTCCAGCCTGGGCAACAAGAGCAAAACTCCATCTCAAAAAAAAGAAAAAAGAAAGAAAGAATGAAGTGGGTAGCATACTTTAGGTGGCTGTATTTGCAAAGGCTTGGTAGGAGTTAATCAGACAAAACTGGTGGGGATAATCATTGTAGATGGGGGTCCAAAGACCTGAGATGTGTCAGAGGAAGGGAAAGTCTGTGGGCCTGGAATGTGGAACCAGGATAAACCATGCAGTAAAGAGGGGCTGGGACTGGAGAGGTCACAGGGGCCCAAATGCATGGAAACTTATAGGCCTTATAAGTATTTTATACATCATCCTTCTTGTTCCTTGAAATCACTGAAGACTTTCAGGACAGAGAATGATGTGACCAGATTTGCATTTTAAAGGATTATTTTGGCTGCAGAGTGAAGACTATTAGAGGGGGCGAGGGTAGAAATGGTAAGGAGGCTATTGTGGACATCTACACCATAGATAATAGTAGTGGTGGTACAGTTAGGGAGAAGTTGATGGATTCAAATGATTTTAGAAAGTGAAATCGTGGCGGCTCATGTAATCTGAGCACTTTGGGAAGCTGATGCAGGAGGAATCACTTGCACTCAGGAGTTCGAGACCAGCCTGAGCAACATGGGGAGACCCTGGCTCTACAAAAAGTAAAAAATATTAGCCACGTGTGGTGGCACACACCTGTGGCCCCAGTTACTTGGGAGACTGAGGTGGGAGGATCACTTGGGCCCAGGAGATCAAGGATGCAAGGTCCGTGATCACACCACTGCACTCCAGCCTGGGTGACAGAGTGAGACCCTGTCTGAAAAAAAACAGAAAAAGAACAAAAGAAAATAAATCATTAGGTCCTAGAGTTCCAGATTAGATGTGAGGCATGATTAAGAGGGAGAGGCGTGGAAAAGGTAAGAAGTCAGCAGATGAATTTGGAGAGAAGAGGCCACTGGAAAAGAGAGACATTCTAGGCAGAAGGGCTTGCCAGCGATGATGAAATGGAGGCATGAAGCTGGATGGTGCTCTTTGGTTCATATGGCTGGAACACTGGACACTTTTGAGTGATGATAAAGAGGGAGTAGGAAAGATTGGCCGCATGGTAGAAGGTAGCGTGTGCCACGCCAGGGAATTGGACTTTAGCCTCTAGGTAACGAGAAACAGTGAAAAGGAAAGGATTTAAGCAAGAAAGTAATGAGATCAGAAAGGTAACTCTCTAAACAGCACTGAGGAACAATTAGAGTGGAAGGAAATTGGAGTGATGGAGAGCAGCTAGGACATGAAGGTGAAAGTTGGGTTAGGAACTAAACCATGACTTTAGTAGCGGAGGCAGAGAGAAGAAAGAGATTTAGTTCCATTTTGGCCATGTTACATTTGATGTGCCCAGAAGTGTGAGGGGTGTGTGTGTGTGTGGCAGTCATGGGAGAAGTGAGGGCTGAATATGAAGATTTGGGGAATTAGAGAGTAAGGATGTCAGAGGCATAGATTAGATCACCAAGGGCCGATGTGGAATCTGAGAAGAACATTGGACAGGAGAGGGGAGACCAACATTTAAGAGACTGGTGAAAGAAGAGGAGCCAGTGAAAGACTGAAAATGAAGATACAAGGAGAACTTGGAATCACATAATTGTCTCAAAGAAGCCAGGGAACTAAACAATTTCTGAACGGTTGAAGTGGTCAGTGGTACTAGATATCAGAGGGAGGTCACGTGAAGTCCAAAACTGACCATTGACTTTAGCAAATAATAGGTCATTGAGTATATGGTTCCATCCCCATTTTCTTATGTCCACCAGAATATTTCATTGAACTTCAAACCTTGTGAGATACCCCCATGATAAGGAAAAGTAAACATGCGTGGGAAGTGAAAGCGCTACGTAAACACAAGCATTTTTGTTTGTTTTTGAGATGGAGTGTCACTCTGTCACCCAGGCTGGAGTGCAGTGGGGTGATCTCTGCTCACTGCAACCTCCACCTCCTGAGTTCAAGCGATTCTCCTGCCTCAGCCTCCCCAGTAACACAGGCATTATTAATAAAAGCTCCCAAGCCTCAGCTTCAACAGTGTAATTAGTCTCCAAGTGACTGTGAAGATGCAAATAAAGCCCAGAAAGTGATTCCGATGCCCTAGCTCATGAGTCCAGGAAAACAGCCATTTGTTTCATCACTTTACAAGTACTTAAAACACTGGTCTCTAATTAGGGGTATGTGTTAGAATTACATGTACAACATTTTTTACAAATACAGATACAGGATGAAGCTAAAGCCATGCATACAGGGAAATTGGTAGCTTTAAATACGTATACTGCATTGGAAATGAAAAAAAGATACGTAAGCATCCATCTCAAGAAGTTAGAAAAAAAATAGCAAATTAAATTCAAATAAAATAAAAGGCAGGAAATAAAGATAAGAGCAGAAGTTAATAAAATAGAAAACATAAAAAAGGTCATCAGAAAAAAATTTGATTCTTTGAAAACATGAAATGGACAAACCTTTGGCATGTCTGATCAAGAAAAAAGTAAAAGTGAGGAGATACCAATAACCAATAAAAAGGGATATCACTAAAGGTCCTATAGACATTAAAAAGATCTGAAAGGGGCCTGGGCACAGTCGCTCACACCTGTAATCTCAGCACTTTGGTAGGCTGAGGTAGGTGGATCACTTGAGATCAGGACCTTGAGACCAGCCTAACCAACATGGTGAAACCCCATCTCTACTAAAAATACAAAAATTAGTCAGGTGTGGTGGTGCACACCTGTAACCCCAGCTACTCAGGAGGCTGGGGCAGGAGAATCACTTAAACCTGGGAGGTGGAGGTTGCAGTGAGCCGAGATTGCGTCACTGCACTCCACCCTGGGCTACAGAGTGAGACCCTGTCTCAAAAAAAAAAAAAAAAAATCTGAAAGGCTATTACAAACAACTTTATGCAAATAAAGTTGAATGTATAGATGAAACTGAAAAATTCCTTAAAAAATTGAATCTGTAACTTAAAGTCTTTCTACAAAGAAAACTCTAGGCCCAGATCTTATCACTGGAGAATTTTATCAACGTTTAAGGGAAAAAAACAAATAACACACTAATCTTGAAAAACACTGTTCTAGAGAATTGGAGAAAGAAGAAATACTTTCCAATTCTGTTCTATAAGGCCAACATAATTGTAATACCAAAAGTCTGTCAAAGATACCACAAGAATAAAACTAAAATAAGTTAGTCTTTTTCATGAACATAGATAGAAAAGTCCTAAACAAAACATTATCAGACCAATCCAGCAATATGTTAAAAAGATAATACAACATGACCGAGATGGGATTATTCCAGGAATGCAAAGTTGTTTTAGATTTTGAAGTCAAATAATGTACTGTACCACATAAGCATAAAAGAATAATCAGATGCTTACCTCTGTAAATGCAGATACAATAAAATTTGACAAAAATTTAACATTTATTTGCTAAATAAAATAAAACAAATATTCTTGAACTCCCGGCCTCAGGTGATCCGCCCGCCTTGGCCTCCAAAGTGCTTGGATTACAGGCGTGAGCCACCACGCCCGGCAAAATAAAACAAATATTCTAAAAAATTTTTGGAACAATTTTTCAACAAATTTTTGTTCTAAAAAATTTTAAGAACAGTCTAGTCATATTCATGATGTTTTTAAAAAGCACTTAACAAACTAGAGATAATGGGGAACTGTCTTAAATTTTTTATGATATTTACAGAAAACCTACAAGTAGTATACTTAATCATGAAATTATGAAAGCATCCCTCTGAGATGAGAACAATGTGATGCTTTCTGTGAGCCTTTTACTGAGTCCTAAACCAGTGCACTAAAGTAAGAAAAGGAAATGTAAGGTATAAAGATTGGAAGTGAAGAAATTAAACTATTACAGATAACATGATTGGGTATGCAGAAAATTCAAAGAATGTTCAGATAAATTAATAAAATTAGTGAATCTAGGAATATTGTTGGAAATAAGTTCTCTATATTTTTAAAAGTGCATTTTTATGGAATAGTTACAAACAATTAGAAAATGCCATTTAAGAGGTGGGGATGGGGCTGACAAAGGAGCTAAAGATATGGCTGATAGGGTAGGAGTCATGGAGATACCCAAATGGGTGTCCAGTGGGTTGGGAGACTGGTTATTTATGGGTAGAGTGAGAGAATAAGCAAACCTATCAAAGATAATGGGAGGTAGGTCTTTCACAGTTGGAGAAGGGAGCTACAAATATATAAAGGGGCAGAGGCAACAACGAACCTTGTGGTTGAATTGAAATTGGAGGTATCAATGTGAATTTATGGTTTTTGATACACAGAGATATAGAAAGCTACAGATCAATATTCCTCACAAACATAGACTCAAAAATCCACAATAAAGTATTGACATATTGAATCCAGCAATATATGAAAAGAACTAGACCTCGCTACCAAATGGGATTTATTCTAGTAATGCAAGGCTGGTTTGTCATTCAAAAAGTATTGTAGTTCACTATATTAACAGGTTAAAGAAGAAAAACCAACTTCAAAAAAATGGACATCAAATATTTAATGACTTAGTTCCAGGGAAATGTAGAAACTTCACTCTTACATAGCTCGACTCAGTCCTACCCGTTGTTGTACTGTTGTTACCCACGTTACATCTTTATATGTTACACACCCAGCAATGCATTCTTGATAATTATTACTTTATATAATCTTATTATGTCTTTTAAAGAAGCTAAGACAAAACACTGAGGGCAAATGTAAATTTCTAAACCTGCTTGCTTACCCTTTTGGTTCTTTTCATTTCTTCTTGTGGATCTGAGTTACATCTGGTGTCATTTTCTTAACCCAGTAAAGCTTTAGTCCTACATTACCTTTGTACTGTTATTGTCAAATATATTCTATTTGTTACATTTCTACATGTTATAAGTCAAACCATACTCTCTATATATAGTACTTTTGCATATATATGCATTTGCTTTTTAAATCAGCTTAGAGAATAAAGATGGTATAATATGCAATTATACTCTTCATTACCTGCATAATTACTCTACTGTGCTTTGGTTTGTTTGATTTTCCTTTTTTGTATGAATTCATATTACTGTCTGGTTACCTGCTCTCAGCATGAAGGACTTTCTTTACTATTTCTTGGAAGGCAGTTCTTCTAGTAAAAAATTTTGTAAGATTTTATCTGAAAATATCTTTATGTTCATATTTATCTTCATGTTTAAAATATGAAAATATGGTTTTGCTGGATGTAAGTTTTTTTTTCCTACTCTCAGTATTTTGCATATGTCTCCTACTGCCTTCTGGCCTCCTTTGTTTCTGAGAGAAGCTAGATGTTATGTGATTAATCATTTTTCTCTTAGGGCTTTCAATATTTTCTTTTCTTTCTTTTTTATTTTTTTTTGAGACGGAGTCTCACTCTTTTACCAGGCTGGAACACAGTGGCGTGATCTCGGCACACTGCAACCTCCAACTCCCAGGTTCAAGCGATTCTCCTTCTTCAGCCTCCTGAGTAGCTGGGACTGCAGATGCATGCCACCACACCCAGCTAATTTTTGTATTTTTACTAGAAATGGGGTTTCACTATGTTGGCTAGGATGGTCTTGATCTCTTGAGCTCATCATGTGCCCACCTCGGCCTTCCAAAGTGCTGGGATTACTGGTGTGAGCCACGGTGCCCAGCTGGCTTTCAATATTTTCTTATCTTTGGCTTTCAATATTTTGTTTTTGATGTGTCTGGATCTAGATTTCTTTGCATTTATCCTACTTGGAGTTTATTGTACTTCTTGGATGTGTAGGTTTATGTTTTTGAACAAATTTGAGGTTTTTCAGCATTATGTGTTTGAATATTTTTTCAGTTTTTCTTTCTTCTCCTAGTGCTCACATTACACACAGTACACATATGTGAGTGCATTTAATGGTTGCCCACATTTCTCTGAAACTCTGTTGATGTTAGTTTTTCTTAATTATTGTTTCTCTTTGTTCTTCAGATATTGCACAATCTCTGTTGATCTATTTCAAGTTTGCCAGCTTAAAGGTACTGTTGAGCCCTTCTAGTGAATTTTTCATTTTGGTTATTGTACTTTTCAACTCCAGAATTTCCACTCAATTTTTAAAATATTTTGTCTTCTTACTGATATTCTCTATTTGATGAGACTTGTCATCATACCTTCCTTTAATTATTTAAGCATAGTTTCCTTTAGTTCATTGAACATATTTGTATTAACTACTTTGAAGTCTTTGCAAAATCTACCATCTGGGCCGCTTCAAAGGCAATTTCTATTGCCTGAATGCTTTTTTTCTTTCTTTTTCTTACTGGTCACATTTATTTGTTTGTTTATGTTTCAATTTTTTGTAGGCTGAATATTTTAGACAATATGTTGTAGCAGTTCTGATATGTGTCCCCCCAGGAGATTGTTGTTGGTTGGCTGGCTGATTATCTGTTTAGTGACTTGGCTGAGATAATTCTGTAAAGTCTGTTTCCCTGTAGTGTGCAGCCTCTCATATCCTTAAACACAGATATTTTTCATTTTTTTCTTTTGGCCTTGCTACCTAGGGCTGCCCATGAATTGCCTAAGCTGCTTATTAGTTACAGATTGTACGTGAACCCCCTCAGTCAATTAGATTTTTACCTTTTCTACCAAATTTGTGTGTGGCTTGGAAACTGCTATCATAGTTCAGAGAGTTAATAGCGTTTGCATCATGTTCAGCCAGAGACTGGTAGTTTGGATGTCCCCTCTCTCATTGTACATAAGGGGATACAGCCTTGGGCATGCACACAGTCTTCCAGGTTGCGAGGGCTGAATATGATTTCATTTTTAAGCCTGACCTCCTAGGAGATGCCTCTGGGTCAGGAGAGCTTACTGCTCAGCGTTTGGTAGGCTGTTGTGTTTGGTAGGCCCATTGTGCAAGTGAGACTCTGCCCTGTGTTAACAGGTCTTTGTGTAGCTTAGGAGATGCTTTCAAGTTTTCCCACATCCCACTCTGACTGCGCCTGAATTAGTACAACCTAGCACATAAACAAGGCCTTCCAGCCCCTAGAGCTGTCTGTTATCCCTGAAGAGCTCTTTTTCACTGTCTCTTTCCCATGTTCTCTGTCAAAATTCCACTGCTCTATATCATTTTGCTTATAGCCTAGAGTTATTAGCCTCCTCTTAATCACTTTCCACTAAGATCTCCGTTGTTTTAGAAAGTGTGCAGAGGCATGGGCTTTTCCATGTTCTATTCCAAATAAAGTCAGTCCCCTCAAGCACAGCTCCCTGCCTTAGCACCTGACTTTCCCATGGGCAGAACCTTTGCCTCACTGCACCAGAGCTGATGCAGGGACGTGCATTTCCAGGAGTAACATCCTCACTTCTGTCAGTGACACTTGAGGGTTTGTGTGTGTGCGTGCATGCATGCGCCTGCAGGTGTGTAAGCCCTGGTCTTTCTGGCTTGCCCTTCATGGCTTGGAACTTTCATCCTGTGAGCAAACTGCGTCAGGAATAATTGGGGCACAGTTATTCTCAGTATGTTGAACTTAGAGTGGAGCTTCTTCCAACAAGTGAGGATGGGCAGTGGGGAAGAGGATCTGGGCACTCTTGGCCACACCTGCTTGGAATAGAGCTTCTGCCACATGGGGCTAGGGTAAGAATAAGAAATCCCAGCAGTTTGCCTTTCTAGACTGAAATCATAGCCCAAGCTATGGGGAGAAGGAATCCCTTGCCTTGGCCACACCTGCCCAGAGTGCACAGCAGCGAAGTTTCTGGAACTAAGGCCATAACAGAGTAAGTCATGGCTCAAATGCAGCAGACTCTGTTCTTACCAGGATTGAGTATATTTTCTTGAATAAATGTTTTTCTGTTTGCTCTGTTCCCTGAGGACAATTTCTAAAGACATTTTATTTGTTTTAGACAGGGTCTCACTCTGTCACTGAGGCCGGAGTGCAATGGTACACTCACAGCTCACTGCCGCCTCAGCCTCTCCAGCTCAAGCCATCTTCCTGCCTCAGGCACATGCCACCATGCCCAGCTTATTATTTTTATTTCTATAAAGACAGGGTCTCACTATGTTACCCAGACTGTTCTCAAACTGCTGGGCTCAAGGGATCCTCCCACCTCAGCCTCCCAAAGTGTTGGGACTACAGGTGTGAGCCGCTGCACTCAGCCTTCTAGAGACTTTAAATGAGTGTGTGTGTGTGTGTGTGTGTGTGTGTGTGTGTGTGTGTGTGTGTTTGTGTGTGTTTAGCATATTTACCATTTAACCTACATTGTCGGAGAGAAAGTCAAATTGAGGTCCTTACCCTTCCATTCCAGAAGTCCACCCTCTCTGGGCTATTTTTGAAGGTTCTGTGAACATATAATTATGCCAAAAACATTTTGAAAAAACAGCAATAATTGGTTGGTTCTAGCATTAAGAAACCTGTATGATTCAGTCTTTAACGTTCATAAAGTGAAAAAGAAATGGGAGTGTTTCATCTTCAGTAATTTGCAAGCTTCATAGAAAACAGAATATTAGCATTCACAAGAAGCCACATTTTGTGCTGACAGAAGGTTCTACAGCACGAAAGGACGTTCTGCTCTGTCTAGGGGAGCACCTGAGGGGTCTGCACCCTTATCGATGTTAGAGGGTGTGTGCATACCCTCTTCACTGGGTATCTTTGTCTCCTGCAGATTCGCTCAGTTGTGTGGAATGCAGATGATAGCAAACTGATTTCTGGTGGCACAGATGGTGCTGTGTACGAATGGAATCTGTCCACAGGAAAGAGAGAGACAGAATGCGTGCTCAAGTCTTGCAGCTACAACTGTGTTACTATCTCCCCCGATGCCAAAATTATCTTTGCTGTTGGAACAGACAACACCCTCAAGGAGATTGCAGATTCTTCGGTGAGTCTGTCCCCGCCCCACCTCTGGGCTGCTGCATGGATCTGCAGGGACAGCCTCCCGTGTTTACAGCAGAAAGTATGCACGAAACGAGGGCCTCCGCTTACAGGGCCCCTTCTTTCCGGGATAACGTCAGGCTCATCGTTCCTTTTGGATTAGCTCAATTATCGTCACTTCCTGAATTTCCTGCCCAGGTCCCTCCTGACTGGGTGAAATTGTAGATTGTGGGGCTCTTTTTCATTTCCATTGTACTTGCTGTCTGTAACTTCCACCTTCCAGGCACGGAGGTCATGTCATCTCTAAACTGCAGTTACCCTTGGTCTGCACTTACTTTCCTGGGGTAAAAACCTAGCTACAGCATGCACTGAGTAACACCAGGGACGAACCGCAGAGACTCTAAGATTAGAATGCCATGAGAGTATAATGCCAAATTTTCACTGCACCTTTTCTGTTTAGATACACAGATACTTTCCATTGTGCCACAGTTGCCTACAGTATTCAGTATAGTCACGTGCTGTTCAGTTGTAACCTAGGAGCGGTAGGCCCTACCACATAGCCTAGGTGTATAGCAGGCTGTCGCAGCTAGGTTTGTGTAAATACTCTCTGATGTTTGCATGACAAAACAGCCTAACCATGTATCCCATATCAAGCGATGCAGGACTGTGCAGTCAGCTGCTATCACCTAGCCTTGCCACTGTATTCTTTTGAAATCCCCAAACTCTGAAACTGTACAGTTATGTTGGGCTCCAGATAGTGAAGGGAAGAGAGAGGAGCTTAGCAAGGATGCATAACATAAACACGGCCTGTGCGCTCCTCCAGCTGGCTCCTCCGGCGTTTCCTGTGACTGGTGCCTGGGAAGGTGCATAGATACCACGGCAGCAAACCAGCCCAAGGAGGTCTCCCCGTGGTTGGAACACAGCTGAGAGTATGGTGACTCTCCTGTGTACCCCAAGTATCCCAGTCCTCATTCAATAGCAGTTATCAGTGCTCTGCCAAATAAAGCCCTTTTAGCTGGCACACTGCGTGGTGCACAACGTTCAGTAAATATGTGTGTAGCTGGGAGGGTGGAGGAGTGTGTGGAGGAGCGACGGAATGAAGGGGTGCTCTGAGAGTACAGCAGTCCCCCTTATCCACAGTTTTAGTTTCCCGTGGTCAGCCAAGGCCTAAAAACAGGCGAGCGCCAAACAGTAAGATATTTTGAGAGAGAAACCTCATTCACATAGCTTTCATATGGTATTGTTGTAACTGTTCTATTTTATTATTAGCTATTATTCATCTCTTAACTGTGCCTGATTTATAAATTAAACCATATCGTAGTTATGTATGTACAGAAAAAAGACGTATATATAGGGCTCTGTACTACCTGTGCTTTCAGGCATCCACTGGAAATCTCAGAACATACCCCTCGAGGATAAAGGGAGACTAATGTATAGTTTTGTTTATGTAATAGGCATTAATAAATGCTTACTGAACACATTTGTGACCAATATCCCATTCGCATTTTGAAATGCACCCAAGCATAGCAGTCAAAGCAGAGACTGGAGCCCACCTAGGTACATGAGTTGAAGCAAGTCCCTTGTCACACAGATGGCCCATCGTCTGTAGACTAAGGGTAACAGTTACTGCCTCGGAGGGCTTTGTGAGGACTGAATGAGGTGCAACGTGGAGAAGGCACAGAACAGTGCTTGGCACAGAGTCAGTGTGATATGAGGTCTCTCTTTATCAGTGTTACTCCTAACTCGTGAAACTGGTTATTCACTAGCAACACAGCTAGAATATCTAGTTTGTGCCTTTTCTGTGCTAGGCACTATTTCAGATGGCAAAAGGGATAGAAAAAGCATTTTTTAAAGACAGGCCCCTAGGGATGCTGTTAGAGGAGAGGGAGGGAGAGAATGGCACCGGGACCCAGGGGCCACAGCTCGGCCCCTCACACTGAGCAGAGCTACCTGTGTCCCAGATCCTTCGAGAAATACCGGCGTTTGACGTCACCTACACAGCCGTTGCCATCTCGCATTCCGGACGCATGATGTTTGTGGGCACCTCGGTGGGAACCATTCGTGCCATGAGGTACCCTCTGCCCCTGCAGAAGGAATTCAATGAGTACCAGGCCCATGCTGGTCCTGTCACCAAGGTGAGCAGGGCTCTGTCCCCAGGAACCCAGTCCCACACCTGCCTGTCACATGCCTGCTTCATCCCTTCAACTTCCCAGTGGCTTTTCTGTGTCCTTACTCTCTCTTCTTGTTTATTCATGATCGTTCATTGAATCAACATCTGTTGACTACGAATAAGCTCTTTGTTTAAACTACTTCCAGGAATTTAGCCTAGGAAATCATCAGAGATACACCTAAAAATGTATGTATTGCGTTTTCGCCACAATATCCTGCATACTAAGGAGCCGTTTGGTGGATGCCGTAGCTGCCATGAGTGTGGGCTGCGCTTGACCACAGCTGCCTCCTTCTCCAGAAAATGACCCCAGGCTGAAAGGAGCCATAGCCCAGAAGCATAGCTCCTACCGCTCCTTGAGGGTACAAAAGGCCACCCCGGGGCAATACCATGAGCACAGATTTGTAAATTGTCCTTCCACTCCCCCTTCTCATAAAGTCGTGTCTGTGATAACAACCGTCAAAATGTGGAAGCAACCAAGTATCCATCGACAGATGAATGGATAAGTAAAATATGGGATGTCTATACAATGGAACCGTATCCTGCCTAAAAAGGAAGGAAATTCTGCAGTGTGCTACCACACCGATGAACCTTGAGGATGTTATGCTAAATTAAACAAGGCCCACCACAAAAAGACGAATACGGTATGATTCCACTTTTAGGAGATACTTAGAGCAGTCAGAATCACAAAGACGGAACAGTGTTGGCAGGGGCCGTGAGGAGGAAGGAATGGGGAATGATCATTTCGTAGGTACAGAGTTTGGGTTTTGACAAAAGGGTTATGAGGGTGGTTGGTAGTGATGGTTGCAGAGCATTACAGGTGCATTTAATAACACTGAGCTCTACACTTGAAAATGGTTAAGATAGCAAATTTTACAGAATGTGTATTTTACCACGATTTTAAAAATGAAATAAAAAAGAATGATCTTGCATGCGAAATGGTCGCCAAGAAATCATAGCCAATAGTAAATTAAAGGTTATTCATAGTCTGAAAAAAAAGTAACATCTGTATCTACACTGACCTGCTGAAAAACAGGCACTGGAAAGTGTGTGTCTCCTCTTCCTTACTCCCTCCTTCCACAGGTTGAATGACACAGCACCTGAGGTTTTTAATTATGTCCCAAACTCTGTAGTGGCTTACCTACAACACTAGCAGGATTAAGAAAAGATTTTCCTTTATAAAACAGAACATTGCTGTATCAAGCCTGGGCCTTGGGTCCAGAGGAAATTTCTACAACATATTCCCCCTCTTCCCTTCAAATCTACCAAGTTTTGTGGATGAGGTATTTATTTTTCTGATTATAAAAGCAACGCATATTTATTTTAGAAATAAAAATTCTCATAATAGCATCATCATTATTTTGATGCATTTCCTTCTACATTTCCATGCAGGTGTGTTTTAAACAAAATGAAGATCTTACTGTGAGGCCACTCTCGTTACCTGCTTTTTTTTTTAACTTCACGCTACTGTAAATTTCTCCATACAATTAAATATTCCTCAAAAGCGTGATTTTAGTAGCTATGCAAATATCCTATCATATGGTGGGCTGTAACTTACTAACTCTTCTCTTGCTATTAGGCATTTAAATTATCTTATGATCTATAATGAATAGCCCAGTTTACAAATTTATATGCACCTCTCCGATTCTTTCCTAAGACTAAATTCCTAGAGAGGGAGAGAATTCCTTAATGCAAGAGTATTACCATTTTCAAGATTCTTGACACATATTGCTGATTGTAAGAAGACGTTTTTTGTAGTTAACTCTTTTAACTTGTTATGCTGAAATACTTACAGATTTCAGAGGAAATTTTAAAGGGTACAGAGGTCCTATGTATCCTTCACTCAGTTTCCCTCAATAATTACATCTTATTGAACTGTCAGCAAAATATCAAACCAGAAAATTGACACTGATACACTGTGTATATCTAGTTCTGTGTTATTCCTCACATGCATAGTTTGTGTAACCACCACTAACATCACAATATAGAGCCATTCTGTCACCACAAAGATCTCCATGCTACCCTTTATAGGGTACAGTGGCTCACGCCTGTAATCCCAGCACTTTGAGAGGCCAAGGCAAACAGATCACTTGAGGTCAGGAGTTTGAGACTAGCCTGGCCAACATAGTGAAACCCCCATCTCTACTAAAAATACAAAAATTAGCCTGCCATCGTGCTGCACACCTGTAATCCCAGCTACTCGAGAGGCTGAGGCAGGAGAGTTGCTTGAACCTGAGAGGGAGAGGTTGCAGTGAGCTGGGAGATTGTGCCACTGCACTCCAGCCTGGGCAACACAGCGATACTCTATCTCAAAAAAAAGAAAAAAAAAAAACGAAAAGTTATTTCTTCAATCTAATGTTTGCACCTGTTAACCAATCTCTCTTTATCACCCCACCCACCCATACACTCACCCCTGGTATCTGTCATGCCACTCTCTACTACCTCCATGAGGTCAACATTTTTTAGCTTCCACATATGAATGAGAATATACAATATTTTTTTTTCTGTACCTAATTTATTTCACATAACTTCTGGATGGAAGTTCCATCCACGTTGCTGCAAAAACATGATTTCATTCATTTTTGTGGCCAAATAGTATTTCAGTGGGTGTATAAACCACATTTTCTTTATTCATTCATCCATTGATGGACACTTTGGTTGATTCCATAACTTTACTATTGTCAACAGTGGTACAATACAAATGGGGAGAATTCAAGCAATTCTCCTGCTTCAGCCTTTCAAGTAGCTGGGATTACAGGCATGCACCACCATCCTGGCTAATTTTTGTATTTTTAGTAGATATGGGGGTTTCACCATGTTGGCCACGCTGGTGTTGAACTCCTGACCTCAAGTGATCTGTCTGCCTTGGCCTCCCAAAGTGTTGGGATTACAGGCATGAGCCACTGTGCCAGGTTGAAGAAGAAATGAGTTCTAATGTATCCTTTCAATATACTGATTTCCTTTCCTTTAGATAAATACCTAGTAATGAGATTGCAAGATTGTATGGTAGTTCTATGTTTAGTTTTGTTGAGACGTCTACATACTGTTTTCCCTAATGGTTGTACTAATTTACCTTCCCACCAACAGTGTATAAGAGCTCTCTTCTCCATGTGCTCACCATAATCTGTTCGTTGTTGTCTTTTTAATAATATCCATTCTAACTGGGGTAAGATGGTATCTTATTGTGGTTTTGATTTGCATTTCCCTGATGATTAGTTATGTTGAGCATTTTTTCATATACCTGTTGGCCATTTGTATGTATTCTTTTGAGAAATGTCTATTCATGTCCTTAGCCCTCTTTCTTTTTTTTTTTTTTTTTTTGAGAGAGAGTTTTGCTCTTGTCGCCCAGGCTGGAGCGTGCAATGGCACGATCTCGGCTCACTGCAACCTCTGCCTCCCAGGTTCAAGCAATTCTCCTGCCTCAGCCTCCCAAGTAGCTGGGATTACAGGTGCCCGCCACCACACCCTGCTAATTTTTGTATTTTAGAAGGGACGGATTTTCACCGTGTTGACCAGGCTGGTCTCAAACTCCTGACCTCAGGTGATCTACCCACCTCAGCCTCCCAAAGTGCTGGGATTACAGGCAATAAGCCACCGTGCTCGGCCCCTTAGCCCACTTTTTAATGAGATCTTTAGGATTGTTTGTCCGTTTACTGTTGAGTTGTTTGAGTTCTTTGTGTATTCTGGATATTGGTCTTTTGTCAGAGTAATAGTTTGCAAATATTTTCTCCCATTTGACAGGTTTTCTCTTTGCTCTGTTCATTGCTTCCTTTGCTGTGGAGAAGCTTTTTAGCTTAATGTCCTGAATGTGGCTTTTTCCATTCAGCTTAATCCCTTCAAATCCATCTGAGTTGTGTTGTATATCCAAAATAGTTTATTCCCTTTTATTGCTGAATAGTATTCCATTAAAAACAAATCACAGTTTGGTTAGCCATTCACCTATTGTAGGATATTTTTAATTTTTTCCAGTTTTCAGCTATTATAAATAAGGCTGCTGTGACCTCATATACAGGCTTTTGTGTGGAAATAAGTTTTCATTTCTCTGGGATAAATGCCCAGGAGTATAACTGCTGAATCGTACGGTAAGCGTATATTCAGTTTTTTATTTTTTAAACTGCCAAGCTATTTTCCAGAGTGGCTGTACCATTTTACATTCCCACCAAGAATGCGTGAGACCCAGTTTCTCTGCATCATTGCCAGCACTTGGTGTTGTCACTTTTTTATTTTAGCTGTTCTAATGGGTGTGTAGTGATGTCTCATCATGGCCCCAATTTTGTATTTTCCTAAATGGCTAATACTGTGGAACATCTCTTCATGTGCTTACTTGCCATCTGTGTATTTTCCATACCTTTTGTCTACTTTCTGATTGGATTGTTTCGCTTTTTTACTGTTGAGTTTTGAGAGTTCCTTATACACTCTAGATAACAGCCGACTCTTCATATTCCAAATCCACAGGGAACATAGACATAACCTTGCTTCTTCTGTTCATTAACAGATGACTGTGAAGCCTCCTGTCTCATTCTCACCCAGAATCAGGTCTACCTCCCTGTGAGGCTGTGCCCAGGATTGCATGGGGAGAAGCCTTGCATGACAGCTGGCTCAGCCCTGGTCCTCTGTGGCCTTGAAAGCTTCCTTGCCGTGACCTTTTTCTCTTCAGATGTTGCTTACCTTTGATGATCAATTCCTGCTGACCACTGCTGAGGACGGCTGCCTATTCACCTGGAAGGTCTTTGATAAGGATGGCCGGGGAATCAAGCGAGAGAGGGAGGTGGGCTTTGCGGAAGAGGTGCTTGTGACTAAAACAGACATGGAAGAAAAGGTAAGAACTGATCCAGTGAAGAGGGACATAGAATGCCTTACCAGTCTACATTCAGACGGGGGTCCGGCACCGGGGCCCTCTGCAGCCTGGCTACACCCTGTGCCCAGTGCAGACCCCACAGCTCCCTGCACACCCTCTGTCCACACAACCAAGCTGTCCTCCTCACTGCCACTGCCCACCCTACTCTGCCTATCTTCCTGCCATGTGATCATCTTGCCTTACACCGTGCTTAGCTTTTATTCTGTGATCTGGTGTTCCTCTTCCTACTCTCTGAAACCAAGAGCAACGAAACATACAATTCTCTTATATAACCAACAATTTCTAGCACATGCTGGGCACATGGAAGACAATCAATAAATACTTCCAGAAGCAAAGTATGTTCTCATTTAAATCTCACAACATCTCTTTGAAGAAGACACTGTCATTCTCCCCATGTTTCGAAAAACAAGTTAGGAGAGTTTGAGGGACGTGTCCAAAGTCAGTGTGCTGATGAGTAATAGGACTAGAGTTCTAATCCAGATTTAATCTAGAGCCCCCTCCCTTAATCACTATTTACAAAAGGGACATCCCTTCCTTCCTGTTGATGCAGTAAACATTCCGCAAAGGTGCGTTTTGCAGAGATATGAGTGCGTAGCCCTGTGCTGCGCTCCCTAAGGAAGAAGCTGAATGTATGATAAACTCGCGGCTCATGGAGGATCGCAAAGCTACACAGCCGTTGCTGTTCATCCAAAATCTAAGTGTGTTTATTGAATACCTACCATTTGCCAGGCACTGGGGATGCATGTCTGTCTGAAAAGACAGGCATGGGCCCTGTGACATGACCAGGAAGCTCACAGTCAAGTGAGGGATAGAAACAAGCAAAGCCACGGAGCAGCAATGCAACACTACCACAAAGCAGGGTGACAAGTCCCTGGCATTTGCTGGAGATCCCTTCTAGAGCTCCCTAGAATTTTCTGCAGGAAAAGCAAAGAGGGAGAAGAGGATAAGGGAGGGCCCATGAGAATGGGCGCCTGACCTGCTGCAGAAGGAGCCCTTCCTCCTCTCTCTTATCTTTTCTGTTCTTCCCCGAGGGTAGGGGAAGAGGCCAAATAGGAAACAGCAGGCTGAAGCAAAGGCCTGAAGGTGCCCAAGCTGACTTCTGAGCGCAGCCCCACATGGACCTGACAGTACTGCTGCCAGGCTAGAGATGACTCGCACTTGTACCACTCACTTCTTGAAGCTCCCTTCTGTCTTACCATCCATGTGACCACACTCTGTCCCCTGTAAACCTTTTTGACTCTTCCTCCCACTCCTGTGCTGGCTTCTCCTCCACCTGTCCCTTAAAAAGCATGTTCCCAGAATTCCCAGCTGTCTTTTCCTTTATATTCCATTATAGTCTATGTAACTCTCAGGCCATGATTTACTCACTTATTATTCATTCCCTGCCTAGGATTTACAGAGGGGTCTGCTATGTACCTGACAGTATACTAAGGTCTGGGATTACAGAGATAAAAGACATAGAGCATCCTTTAGCTTATAGCCTGGGAGGAGGGCAGAGTATCATAAAAAGGGGAATTAAGCATGCAGTGAGATTAAGTGTCATGGAAGAACAGTGCTGTGGGAGCCCAGGGGAAGGACCTTGGCTCAGACCCGGTGGTGCCAGAGGACATAAGCCTTGCTCGGAGCCTTCCAGAACAAATGGACAAGGGCCACTGAGCGATAAGCAGTGAGTGTGTACAGAGGGATGAGGGAGTGGTGGTCCGCAAAGCTGCTCCTAGTTAGGGTGTGCCAGAGAGAAGGGCTGAAGACGATGCTGGAGAGAAACAGATAGGTCGGGGGCCTTTTACACCATACATGAGGCTGGAGATTGTTCATAAGGACCGTTCATAGATTTAAGCTGGGGAATAACTTCATATGATTCGCATCTCAGAGAGATTACTCTGCAGCAACGTGGAGAATAGGTGGAGGAAGGACACTGAACGAGGACCTCAAACACAGCATGTCAAAGGCCAGGTCATCCCCATGGATAAATGTATCCCACTAGCCAGGGCAGACCCCTGGCATCATTGGTAAGTCTTTATTCAGTGCTGACCAGCTTGCTAGTCTTATTCTAGGTTCTGTGGATAAAGCAGTGAAGCAAGATAGGCCAAACCCCACCCTCAGGTACTGGCCCTTCTACCTGGGAGACAGCCTTCATCCATGATCCCTACCTCTCCACCCACACCCAATCAGGCACCACTCTCTCTAAACGCAACCTCTCCATTCCTCTCCAGTCCCCTCCCTACCTCACTCCAAACCGTCCATCTCTCACCTGGTCTGTGCAGTTCCCCCCGACCCGCCCCAGCAACTCATCATCCTGCCTTTGGTCCTTTAATCTAACCTGTGCTGCATACCGGCATTGGAGAGGTCTTTATAACCCCAAAGTCAGCCTGATCAGGTTCAATGAGGACCTTTGAAGCCCTCTAGGATAAATTCCAAACTTCCTAGCATGGCCAAGACACAGTCTTGGCGGCATCCTCCTGTGCCTCCCACCTGGACCATATCACCTACCCTGGCCGGGCATTCGTGCCCACCTCTCTGACTCTGCCCGTGCAGTTTGTGCTTATCCTTCATCTCAGTACTTCCTGTGCACCACATCAACAGTAGTCTGCTGGCCAGGAATGCAGAAATGTGCGTAATCCGTTCCTTGATGTCAGCTCGTTCACAGGTGCTAGAGGAGACAGACCAAAAATGATGAGATAGGGATGCAGGGGGTGTCCCCATAGATAAGCAAGAAGAAAACACTGCATTCTGTGGTCACTTTGTCATCAACAGTAGCTTTTTTAGAAATGAAGGGTGTGTGTATTACAGCATTTTTAGAAAACTTTGGCATCAGTGAGTACGATGGGAAAAGACACTAGGCCAGGCACAGTGGCTCAAGCCTATAATACCAGCACTTTGGGAGGCTGAGGCAAGAGGATCACTTGAGCCCAGGAGTTCGAAACCAGCCTGGGCAACATCGTGAGACCGCCCATCTCTACAAAAAATATAAAAATTAGCCAAGTGTGGTGGGGCATGCCTGTAGTCCCAGGTAGCTGGCAGGCTGAGGTGGGAGGATCACTTGAGCCCAGGAGGTCGAGGCTACAGTGAGCCGTGATCACACCACTGCACTCCAGCCTGGGTGACAGAGTGAAACCCTGTCTCAAAAAAAGAAAAGAAAAAAATAAGAATAAGAAGACACCAGGCATAAAAAACCAGTAAGACAGAGAGTTAGGACATAAAATAATAAAAGTGAGTCTAAGAAGACATCAAGAGGGACAGATTGACAGTACTGAGAACTACCCAGCTTTGGGCACTTACCACGATTTATAATAATGGGTTTATCTGGCTGTCATGGTAGACTCTAAGTTCGCCGGGGACAGGAGTCATTCTTCAGTACATATCTTCTGAGCTCCTACTCTGTGTTAGACACTGTTCCAGTACTTGGGATATATCAGCAAATAAACCCTACAAAGACTCTGGCCAATGAGAAGCTTAAGTTCTAACGGGGAAAGAAGAATAAAAACAATAAACAAAATAATCAGTAAATTATAGAAAGTACAGGATCTAAGGAAGCAATAAGTAGAGCAGAGTAAGAGAGGTGATGGGTCCTGGGAATGGGAAGGGGTTGCAGAATTAAACAGGTGGTCCAAGTCAGCCTCATCAGGCAGGAGACATTTAAGCCGACTTGAAAGAGATGAGTGCATTACTAACACAACGTATAAGGAAGGATATTTGAGGATAGAGGAGGAAGCTCATCTTTCTCCTTGTTTTTAGCCAGTGTATCGCCTGGGGAAAAGATGACAAGTTCTAGTTGAGACACATTGAGTTTGAAGCTAGGCAGAGCTGCAGGTCTCACGTCAAGGTCACCAGTTTAAATATTCTGATTCACCCTCACTGTCAGTGTTCTTGATTCTCTGTCCTTCTCCCAAAGGCCCAGGTTATGTTGGAGCTAAAGACTCGTGTGGAGGAATTAAAAATGGAGAATGAGTATCAACTCCGACTCAAGGACATGAACTATTCGGAGAAGATTAAGGGTCTAACAGACAAGTTCCTCCAGGAAATGGAGTCCTTGAAAACAAAAAACCAGGTCTGTTTAAGAGACTGAGCAACAACCACAAATAACCAGCAATTTCCACTTTCAAGACAGGACTGGTATATGCTGTCCAAGCTATGCTCAAACAGTAAGATATATGAAAATGTCCAGTTTTAAAGCATAGTTGATGATGTCAGAAATGCTTATAACTGGCCAGGCACTGTGGCTGATGCTTGTAATTCCAGCACTTTGGGAGGCAGAGGCAGATGAATCACTTGAGGTCAGGAGTTCAAAACCAGCCTGGCCAACATGGTGAATCCCCATCTCTAGCCAGGCATGGTGGTGCACACCCATAGTCCCTGCTACTCGGGAGGCTGAGGCACAAGAATCGGTTGAACCGAGGAGGCGGAGGTTGCAGTGAGCTGAGATCGCTCCACAGCACTCCAGCCTGGGTGACAGAGACTCCATCTCAATCAATCAATCAATAAAAATGCTTACAACCAACTGCTAAGTGAAAAAAAACAGAATATAAACCTTTATGGTGAATGGTATTAACTGGCATTAATGGTATTAAAAGATTAATTTATCTGATCTATAGTAGTAAAAAAACGTATAGAAAATAGATAACAGTATAATTATCTCTGGAAGTTGGGATTATAGATAATTTAAATTTTCTTTTTTTATATTTTTTGTAATTTCTAACTTCTCTAGGAGAAACTTATTTAAAAACAAAATGAAAAGATAAGAAAAAGCAAAAACATGAGAATATCAAAGCATAGATGGAGAATAACTGGCAGAATACTGATTTATGGTCAGGAAGTTAAATAAAATTAGTCTACATGGCCTTACGTAGTTAGATTTGGTCCAGGACTCTCCCAGATTCTTTTCTTTGTTCTACAGAAATCTGAACTCCCATCCAAAAATCCCCGCTAGGCAAGGTGGTTCACCCCTATAACCCTAACACTTTAGAATGCTTAGGCAGGAGGATCGCTTGCCTCTGAGAGCTTGATGCCAGCATGGGCAACAGAGTGAGACCCTGCCTCTACATAAAATGAGTCTACCATGGTGGCGTATGCCTGTAGTTCTAGCTACTTGGGAGGCTGGGAGGGCAGGATCACTTGAGCCTGGGAGGTAGAGGCTGCAGTGAGTCATGATCTCACCCCTGCACTCCAGCCTGGGTGACAGAGTGAGGCCCCATCCCCCACCCCCTAAAAAAAATCCCAATTATGTGCTTGAGGGATATTTGTTTCTTTAATGTCTATGGGTCAGAAAGTTTGGCTTAAAAAAACAAACCTTGTCTATTAATTATATTAATTAATTCGTCTTGTAATTTTATTCGTCTAGGCAACAAACATTTATTTGGTGCTCTATATAAGCCAAGCACAAAATTAGGTCCTGAAGATGGCACACCACCCCCAACTCTCCCCCACCAAGCCCAAAAGCTTTCCTGCTTGAAGAAAACACTTCCTCAGAAACTTACACTTGAGCACACCCAAGGATTTCCTTGACAGCAATGTGCCAGCAATGGAGGATTCCAATGAATCCCGACTTTTTCACCCAGAAGTCCTTTTGACATGTGTCCAAAACTGAAGTCATTGACAAACCCATTTGGTAGCAAGAATAGAAATAGGAGAAGTATAGAGCTTTTAGAGCAGAATATAACACAAATAAAAAGTGAGCATGTGGTTGTTTCTTCGTAGCACAGTACTTGGTACAAAATAAGGGCTTGGGAAATGTTTGTGAGCGAAGGAGGGGGCTACGTATAAAGTCAGTTCTCGCCCTAGGAGTGCTTTCCGCAGATGTGTGTAAATGAGGAGATGTGACTCTGTTTTAGGTCTTAAGAACAGAAAAAGAGAAGCAGGATATATCTCACCATGAGCGCATGGAAGAGCTCCTGGACAAGCAGAGCCGGGAACTGCAAGATCTGGGTGAGCCCAGAAGTAGAGGCCTTGTTGGTTAGGGTTGGGAAGAGTCAGGTTATGGGAAAACACTTGAGAGTCCTCCAGACACAAGTAGAAGTCTCAGGGAATACGGCCTTGTCTAAAGAGAGGCTATATGCATCCCCTGGAACTCACCATGGTTTTTACTTCTGTGTTTTTACTCATTCACTAAACACACATCCATGGCAGGAAAGTAGGAGACAAGGAGAAGTTCAAGTTTGGAACCTGACAGTCTTGCCTTGGGTCAGGCTCACCACATTCTTACCAGGTATTCTAGGGAGTCACCTAACCTTACCGAGCCTCACTTCACTCTTCTATAAAGTGGGGGTCCTAATACCTGTTTTTCATACTCAGGATATTCTTCTCGGCCCTGAGTCCCCAAATACCCCTCTAGGCTTTCCTAGAAACTTTTCTTCCCAGAGCAGGCAGGGAGGAGTTTGGCTGCCTGGTGAGATGATGGGTCGAGAAAGCCAGGCAGGCATTTGAATCTTGGGTCTGGAGACAGCTGCTCCGGCTGGTGCTGGAAGGGATGGGAAAGTGCCCAAGCCTCCCAGGTGTCCGTGAAGAGGGTGCTGCTCTCCAATCTTAAATACCTTCCTTGTTTCTCTCCAGAAAGTTGCAACAACCAAAAGTTGCTTCTAGAATATGAGAAGTACCAGGAGCTACAGCTCAAGTCCCAGAGGATGCAGGAAGAGTATGAAAAACAGCTCCGGGATAACGATGAGACCAAGAGCCAGGCCCTGGAGGAGCTGACGGAGTTTTACGAGGCCAAACTGCAGGAGAAAACCACCCTTCTAGAAGAGGTACTCACAGGAAGCCACGCTGTGCCTCCCTTTCACAGAGAATGGCCACCCATTCATTCAGATCGTCACTGCATAGCCACTGTGCACTGCATGCCAGGATGTGTTGTACACTGGGAATTCAACAGTGGCCACAACAGACAAGGTTTCTACCCTCAAGGAACTTATATCTAATGGGAGAGACAGCCAAATAAATAAACATTAGGACTGTTACAAGTTCTGTAGAGAATATAGGAAGCCTGGGTGTCCAGTGAACAAGATCAAAGGAGATCAGGGGTGGGGTGTTGGTAAGATCAGAGTTGTAAGGTCAGGAGTTCAAGACCAGCCTGACCAACATGGAGAAACCCCATCTCTACTAAAAATACAAAATTAGCTGGGCTTGGTGGCACATGCCTGTAGTCCCAGCTACTCAGGAGGCTGAGGCAGGAGAATCGCTTGAACCCGGGAGGCAGAGGTTGCAGTGAGCCAAGATCACACCACTGCACTCCAGCCTGGGTAACAAAAGCAAAACTCCATCTCAAAAAAAAAAAAAAAAAAAGAAGATTGAGTTTGAAGTGGTGGAGCATGAGGCCCGATTTGGTAGGAAAAGAGGGGAGGCAGGAAGACAGAAGGACAGACGGGAAGAAGGGTGACAGGTGAAGGGCCCCGTGGCCCTGGCCTCCATTTCTGGAATGACACTCACCTCCCATTCCCTGGGACAGGTCCCCATGCTCATCTCACCTCAAGCCCTGTTGGCACTAAGGTGAGTGAGTCCCTTCTCCCCTGACCACACATCTGCTCTCTCCTCCGAGCCAGGCACAGGAAGATGTCAGGCAGCAGCTGCGGGAGTTTGAAGAGACCAAGAAGCAGATTGAAGAAGATGAAGACCGGGAAATCCAAGATATCAAAACCAAGTATGAGAAAAAGCTTCGGGATGAAAAGGAATCAAACCTGCGGCTCAAGGGAGAAACAGGCATCATGAGGAAGAAGGTATCAGGCTGTTCTCCGAGAGCTAGGGGATGGTGAAGGTGTTGCGGAGGAAGCCAGGGTGGGTGGACTGACCGCCCTGGGGGGCCTGGCCAGGTCCTGCCTGTCCTTGTCTCCAGCGAGCAGGCTGACAGAAGAGCACCGGCCAGTGCACCTCCAAGCAGACGGACCCTCCCCACCACATCCTCGGAAAGGCAGCCACACGGGCTTCTTTCCACAGGATGTTGGGGTCCCTGTGCAGACAGAGGCTTTCTAGTTTTCACGTATTGGCTGGTAGGATTCAGTCAGTGTTTTCAGAGCTAACCCTCAGATGGAAATGGAAGTGGAAATAAGGTCTTCTGGGGATGAGACAGATGAAGTCTTAGCCTGGAGGCATCCTTGGGCTCTTGGTCCAGGGAGTCCTGGGTGGCTCCTGTTCAGCGCCAGGGGTGGGAGAGGGAATGGGGGTGTAGGATGCTTAGTTTACAAAGTGGGGAAGATGTTTTTAGTTCACTCATCGTCACAGGTGAGGAAGGATTCAACTCAGTTTCCTCAAAACATTTAGCCCTGGAGAAGCCAAGTTCAAAGCAAGCTCAGGTTTCTTCCTATTAGAAAGCACACCAGTAAATCCAGGGGACAATCAGTCTTCCCTTCTGGCTCCTGGCTAAGATGGTTCATCAGTTAGGCCCGTTTTCTGTGACCTGGATGCAGTGTGGATCCCAGCCTTTCCAGATCAGTGTGGTCATGGGAGTCTCTGGTCCACTTGGCATACTGGTCTCCGGAGCCTCCCGTGCAGGCAGTCAGTCTTCTCGTGCGGGGAATGTGCCCGGATGTTATGGGACAGGATACTGCATCATCCATTTGGCCTGGGAATTTCCTGAACTGTCCCAAATTCTCCAAATATTCACTCTTAAAAGCCCAGAAATGTCAAGTGCTAAGAGTTTTCCATTCATAGAAGGTGGGGCAGTTGAGTTCGCAGTTGGCCAGCGATGGGGAGCCCCTCACACGAGAGAGTGGGAGGGATGGAGGTGAGTTCTGACGTTGGTGGCCTTTGTTGCTGCCGTTCGCTTTTCTAGTTCAGCAGCCTACAGAAGGAGATTGAAGAACGGACCAACGACATCGAGACCCTAAAAGGAGAGCAGGTGAAGCTGCAAGGAGTCATTAAGTCTCTGGAGAAGGACATCCAAGGCTTCAAGCGAGAGATCCAGGAAAGAGATGAGACTATTCAAGACAAGGTGACAGCCCTCCTTCTGTCCTCCGTCAGCTACGGCCAGATGGGCCAAGGCGAGGAAGACAAAGCTCAGGGGAGAGAGGGTCCCTGGCTTCTCAGGATGCATTACTTTAACTTGATGGGGGAACAAGAGGTCAATGCAGTGCCTGTTGTGTGCTTGGCTGTCAACACATCACATTTAGTTCCGCCAACAACCCAGGGAGCCTGAGCAACCCAGTGTTATGGCTGGGAAGCTGAGCTCCAAGAAGTTGGGTGTCTCGCCCAGGGTCCCACGCTTTAATAGGTGAACCTGAGTCAGCTGACCCCACTGTTCCAGGCATCTTCGGAGACACTTCCCCATGGACTGGGGGCGGCTCACCTGCCACACTGCCCACATGGTTCCCCCATTGCAGAGGGACTCTCCTGGGGTTGGCTCTGTCCAGGGGGCTGCTTCCACTTTTTGGGATGGGGTGCCTTTCTGGCAAAACACTCAGACAACAGAAACATCACATTCTGTGGGGCAGACACCTCAATACCCAGGATTTAGTATCATCCTCCTGGGGACATCCAGATTCCATGCCCTCTTCTCCATCCCCTCTGCCACTACAGCCTGAGGCAGGTAGAGTTCTCCAGGGGCCAAGGACACAGGCTTCAGTGTTCGGGAACCAGGTCCAGCACAGGTTCTGTTCACTGGCCGTTGCACCTTGAGCAACTTCTCTAAGCCTTTATTTTCTCACCTGTAAAATGGGGACGATTGGCCGGGCACGGTGGTCACGCCTATAATCCCAGCACTTTGGGAGGCCAAGGCGGGCAGATCACGAGGTCAGGAGTTCGAGACCAGCCTGGCCAACATAGTGAAACTCCATCTCTACTAAAAATACAAAAATTAGTTTGGCGGGGTGGTGCACATCTGTAATCCCAGCTACTCAGGAGGCTGAGGCAGGAGAATCACTTAAACCTGGGAAGCAGAGGTTGCAGTGAACTGAGATCATACCACTGCACTCCAGCCTGGGTGACAGAGCAAGACTCCATCTCAAAAAAAAAAAAAAAAAAAAAAAGGGGATGATAACCACCTCAAGGGGTCTTGTAAGGATTACATGATGTACATATCTGGGCTTTTTTTTTTTTTTTTTTTTTAGGGAGGATCCAAAGGCCTGTTCAGATTCTCAAAGGGGGTTTTGACAAGAAAGAGATGAGGGCCTCCTCACCTAGAAAATGGCAGCAGCCTTCTAAGCAATCTAATGGCCTTGCTTCGCACCTCCTAGCACCATGCACTGGCAGGGTACAGGTGCAGTGCTGCCACTGTCCTGCCCAAAGCCCTTACAGCTGCCATTGCTACAGCAGGGGTCAGCAGGCTCTTGCTGTAAAGACCTAGGTAGTAAATATCTTTGGCTTCGCAGGCCATGTGGTCTCTGCCTCAACAAATCAACACCACTGCCATAGTGTGAAACCACCCACAAACAAAACATGAATGAATGAATGAACTTGGCTGTGTTCCAGTAAAGCTTTACAGAAATAGATGGCAGGCCAAATGTGGCCCACAGGCTATAGTTTGCCAGCCCCTGGCCTATGAGATAAACTCTGAACTCGTTCCCCCAACACGAAGACCCTCACTTTCCTCCTCTATTTCCCCAGCCTCGCCTCTCACTTCCCTCATGAACCACCACGTGGCTCTCAAGCCAGTCATTCTCAGCAGCCTCGATTGGTACTTTGCCTTCTGTGCTTTCCTCTTTTACAATATTTATCACATTTTAGGCTTAGATTTGCTTCTGTATCTTCTTTCCCAGCTAGTGTTTTCTTTTAAGGGCAAGGGACTGTGTTGTATTTATATTTGGAAACTCAATACTTGGCAAAAGATGTTCATTCAGTGAATGCTTGATGGATGGATATACTCATGTTCCGATTACTATCCCCATGCAACAAATTACCTTAGAACTTAGTGATTCAGGCCAGGTGCAGTGGCTCATGCCTGTAATCCCAGCACTTTGGGAGGCCAAGGCAGGGTGGAAAACTTGAAGTCAGGAGTTCAAGACCAGCCTGGCCAACATGGTGAAACCCTGTCTCTACTAAAAATACAAAAATTAGCCAGGAGTGGTGGAACATGCCTGTAATCCCAGCTACTCAGGAGGCTGAGGCAGGAGAATCGCTTGAACTTCGGAGGCAGAGGTTGCAGTGAGCCAAGATCCCGCCACTGCGCTCCAGCCTAGGTGACAGAGTGAGACCCTGTCTCAAAAAAAAAAAGAAAAGAAAAATTTAGTGATTGAAAATAACTATTTTATTCTGCTTACAGGTCCTACAGGCCTGGAATCTGGACAGGGTACAACAGGGTGGCTTATCTCTGCCCCCGATATCTGGGGCCTCAGCTGGGAATACTGGGAGTGACTCAAAACAGCTGGAGGATAGAAGATCAACATCCAGTGTGGCTTCTTCAGTCACGTCTGGCACCTTGGCAGGGATGTCTGGGAGGCTCGGCTCAGCTGGGTCTTTTGATCAGAGCCCCTAATGTGCCCACCAGCCTGGATATCTCAGTGCAGTTGGACTTCTTACATAGCAGATGGCCTCCCCCAGAGCAGGCATCCCAAGAGAGCCAGATAAAAGCTGTGTGGCCTTTTTTGGCCTAGCCTTGGAAGCCATACAGCCTCCCTTCTGCTGCAGTATTTGGGTTATGAGCAAGTCACAAGTCCAGGCAGATGCAAGGGAAGGGAATTAGCTTCTATCTCCTGATGGAGAAGCAGCAAGGTCACACTGTAGAAGAGCAGGAGTGTGGGGCGGGAGATGCTGTGGGGGCCATCGCTGGAACATATAGTCGATCACAACTTAATATGAATGAGTGAGTGAGTGAATGAATGAGAGTCCTGGCACAGAAGCTAAGGAGTCTGTGTGGTGGCCCCGTGGGGAGAGTGCCAGCCTCTGTACTGACGACGGGAGGAGAAGAGTCTGCTGGGTGACCTCTTCGACCATAGCCTTGATGCTCTTTGCCCTAAAGGGCTGCAGTATACCAGGGCCTTATAATCTCTCTCACTTTTCTCTCATCTCATCCCCAGGAGAAGCGAATTTATGATCTGAAAAAGAAAAATCAAGAACTAGGGAAATTCAAGTTTGTGCTTGACTACAAAATAAAAGAGCTGAAGAAGCAAATAGAACCTCGGGAGAATGAAATCAGGGTGATGAAGGAACAGATTCAGGAGGTGAGATGCCATTTGCAACACTCTGGCCTCTCAGACCCTCTGTCTCTTCTTCCATGATAGGCTAGCTGGCCTCAGGGACTGAGAGGGAGCTCTCCTCACAGTCCTCTCTGTTCCCAAGGTGTGTGCAGCCTCCAGTCCTCAGGAGCGCAACAGGGAAGGCCGTGACCCAGCTGCTGGCTCAGTTGTCCAAAAGCAAATCACTTGGGAGTTCACTTGCCACAGGACCTGGGATGGGCTGTGCCACAGTGTGCAGCGCTCTGTGCCCTCCTGAGGGAGATGCGGCTATTGGGCATTTGGCCACCAGAGGGCAGTATGTACTCAGCCATCAGGCTATCCCGCCAGCAAGCACATTTCTTCTCCAACTGAAGTGCTGGCTGCGACCCTACGTGAGGCCATGGTGTTTGGACTTCATCTGATAAGGAATGAGAAGTCATCAGAGGCTCTTGAGCAGAAGAGTGGCATGATTAAGAATATGTTCTGGGAAGCAAACAGGATGAAGGTAGAGAGGCGAGATTAGAAGCAAGATCAACTGGACAAGGGTTTCTGAGAGTCCTGTGAGGTCCCCCGTGTCCCCCACACCCCGCCATTCCCTGCAACATCTGTTTTCCTGTCAGCCTCTCCTGCTGGGCAGCAAGCGGCCGACAGGGGAATCCCTGTTGACCTAAAACCGAATTATTGATTTTTCTCTTCCCATTCCTCTAATTTTCCATTTCTCAGTTAGTGCTCCATGATCTATCCAGTTACTTAATGCAGGAATGTAGAAGTCTTTCGTGATTCTTCACTTCTCCTGACTCCTATATCCAAATCATCACCAACATCTATCTGGTCAGTTTCCAAAAGAGATCTCACATCCAACCCTCCTTTCCTGCTGCTGCTGTCACCCTGGTCCAAGCAGCCGCCATCTCTTATCTGGACTAGACTCCAGCCTCCAGTCTGGTCTCCACATAGAGGCCTGAGTGAACTCCCCACTGGGGTCCCCTCCCACCTTCAATGAAATCCGAAGTCCCAATCAGGCCCACAGGGTCCTGCGTGATCCAGCCTCTCCCTGCCTCTCCAGCCTCATCTCGAAGCTCCCTCTCCCTGCTCCAGCCCACTGGCTTTCTGACAGTACCCAGAAGTTACGCTTTTCCATCTCAGGGCCTCTGCAGTGCTGCTGCCTCTGCCTGGAAGGTTCTTCCCCAGATGGCCACATGGCTGGCTGGCTTTGCATCTTTCAGGTCTCAGCCTATAAGCCACTTCTTCAAGGAAGCCTTCCCTGACCACCTAGTTAAAATAGGCTTCTGCTCCCCCTCCATCTTCTCTCATTGTTTGTGCTGAGCCAGGATAAGAGATACAAGGGTGTCAGAGAACACTGATGACCCAACTAGAACTGGATGTGCAAGAGCCATGGTGGTGCCTGTTTGCCCAGTGACGCCTTTGCTCTGGTTAGCCCAGTAAAGAAACCAGGTGGAGATCAGTTCGGGGCCAGGGAGCCCAGGGAGGGCATGTCCTTGTGACAGTGACTTTTTCTGTGGTTCTGAGATGAGAAGGGCCAGGGGAAAAGTCATTATCAGGCCACTTCTGGGCAGCCCTTTCTAATGGGCGCATTCTTTAGCTGTGCAAATAGCCATGCCCGATGTGTGTCCTCTAACCAGGTGGTTCTGCATAACTGCCGACACTGCCCTCTTAGCTTATGTGCCCACAGCTGACCACAGACCTGCCTCTGTGGGGCCTCCTGCTATTCTTGAGTGACTCCAGGGCCCCCAAATGGCAGCTGTCAGTCATTTGGGGTGCCATAACAAAACGCCATAGAAGGGGTAATTTATAGCCAACAGAAATGTATTGCTGAAGGTACTGGAGGCTGGGAAGTCTAGGACCAAGGCTCCAGTAGATTTGGCGTCCAGGCCTGCTCCTCATAGATGACACCTGCTGTGTGTCCTCGTGATGGAAAGGCAAAAGTGGGCAGACAAGCTCCCTCCAGCCTCTCATGCAAGGGCACAAATCCCATTTGTGAGGGCTCTGCCCACGTGACCTGATCACCTCCCAAAGACCTGACCTCCTAATCCCATCACTTTGTGGGTTAGGTTTCAGCCTAGGAATTTGGGGTCGGGGGCACCAACGTTCAGACCGTAACAGCCTGAGAAGATGAGAGGAAGAGCAGAGCCCCACCTACCTGGAGGGCCAGCACACCACTGGCCCCTGGAAATCACGGCCCCATTTCTCCCTCCTCATTTGACACATTTTTCAGCTGGATTTCAGGTCAGGTCCATTGTTTGCTAATGGTCAGCTTAGGTCCCCCACCAACACACCTGGGGGCACCATTCACTTTCTCTGGCAGTAACAGAGGCCACCCATGGCCTTGATGCTCAGCAGGGAATACACTCGCACCTTGGGAGTGATTCCAGCAGGGCCCCTCCTGCCTCCTGCTGCTGCTGCTGCCAGTTGCTGTCAGGGATGATATCTGGGCCTGGGTGCTTCTGGGAGCCTCTGACCTTGGGGCTTCCCTCTGGGGGTCATAGATACCTTTGGTTCATGCACTGTGGATCTCTTACAAAGATCCTTCTCTCCTAGGAAGGAAGCCTCAAGCCGTCAGTTCAGCTGTAGAGCTAAAACCTCTTGTGACACTTCCCGATTCAGGTGCCTCCCCTCACATACTTTTTCCAACTTTGCTGTGATGATTCAGGGGTCCCTTTGCCCTGCCTGAGGGAGGGGTTTCCTGAGCCTTGTCGTTTTAGTTCACACATTTAGGTACTCATCTAGGGCAGGGTTTCTCAGGCTCAGCACTGTTACTATTTGAGGTAGGTAACTGTCGTGGCGGGCCTGTGCTCTGTGTTGTAGGATGTTCAGCGGCATCTCTGGTCTCCACCCACTAGAGCCCAGTAGCACCCCCTGCTCAAGGTGTTACAACCAAAAAATGCCTTCAGACCTTGCCAGATTTCCCCGGGCACGTTGGCAGGAAGGGGCAAAATGCTTTCTACCCTCCTCCCTGAGCCCCATAGAGAATCTCTGAGTATGATGAAAAACACTTGGAAAAGTAGATGGAATTTCCACACTGGGAAAGAGATGCTTGTTTCCACATAATGGGCTAGGCTTGGGTGTCCAGCCAGCTACTCACATCTGACATGCTTCCCAATGTTTCTGTAAACAGATTATTTTTATTCTCAGGGTAGTGTGAGTCTTTGTCGGGGGGAAAAAATGAACAGAAGTAAATAATATACTCCTGTATGCCCTCCATGCTAACCTAATCTGTCACTGCTGGCCTGAGATTTAGAGAATGGGGACTCTGACATGACCTTTGGGAGCCCCACAAATAGAAGCCCCTTTCTCTCTTCCAGCTGCCATTGCCTTGGCCTAGGACACCATCATCTGTCTCCTGGGCCACAGTGGCAGCCTCCTGACTGGGCTGCCTGACCCTGTCTTGCTATTTCCAGAAGCACCTCTGCATCAGGCCCTCTAAGATGCAAATTACGTCATTCCACTCCTGGTCAAGCCTTCAGCGGCTCTCTGGCTCTCTGAGCTTTCATGATAAAGGCAAACTTCTCCCCATTTGAGCCTCTGCCCTTGGTTCCTGCATGACCTAGCTCAGCCAGCCTCACCGGTCCCTCCCGTCTCCCCCTTCTTCAAATCCCCCCGCCCGCAGCCATCTTGAGCCACTTGCAGCCTGCAGAGATGTGCCAGTCTGCCCGTGCCTCTGGTCCTCTCTGCGCAGGCTGTTCTCTCTTCCTGGAATTCTCTTTCCCCTTTTGTCCGCTAATGCTTATTCTTCCTCCTGAATCCAGCGGACACATTCCTTCTTTGGGTGCTGCCTGCTCACCTCCTCTGTGTACGCACAGTGCTTTCTGCCTTGAGTGCAGTGTTTATCCTGCTCCACTTTAACTTCTGACTTACTTCTTTCTTATCCCTGCAGACGGAAGGCCTCTCAAAGGCAGAAACTACCTCTTCATCAGCTTTATATCCCTAAGTCTACAGCAAGCTGGGCGGCCCTTTCTAATGGGCACATTCTTCAGCTGTGCAAATACCCAAATTCAGTGTGTGACCTCTGCTGGGCGGTTCTACGTAACTGTGCCAACAGTTACTTCTTATCTTATCATTCCTCTTCCAGAAGCAGATTGTTCCAGGTTCTTCTCATGTCCCTCACTATTGCTCTCCTTTGCCCACCACACTTGCCCTTCATTCATTTGTTCATTCATCAGATATTTGAGTGCCACCTTTATGCCAGACTTTGGGTCAAAGGGCTATTGTGTCTATACAAAATGCTTCCAATAATGAGGAAAACATTCTTCTAAAAGCTGCCCCTTTGTGTCTAGAACATGGATATGGTTCATTAGGGTCTCCTGGTACCCCCCTAGAAGGTTGCCAAGAGCCTTGAAATTTGACCAAAGGGCCTGGGATAGACTTGGCGGGGGGTCTACTCTACCCAGCCACGAAGGAACCCAGTGAACCACCCCATTCTCCTAAAACAGTCAGAAAACCTCCCTATTAACAGAAGCACTAGTGTCCACCAGATTTAGTCCATAAGTCAAACATCACTTCTTTGCTTTGGGCAGGAATTAGGTCAATGAAAGCTCATGCATGGCTAGTCTCATTCTAATTGGACACTCCAGTTATTGTTCCCATGACTTTGGTTAATACAAATGCAACAGTGAATTTTTAAAAATCTTTCAGGCCAGGCGCAGTGGCTCACACCTGTAATCCCAGCACTTTGGGAAGCCGAGGTGGGCAGATCAGTTGAGGTCAGGAGTTCGAGACCAGCCTGGGCAACATGGTGAAACTTCATCTCTACTAAAATTACAAAAAAAAAAAAAAAAATTAGTTGGGCGTGGTGCCAGGTGCCTGTAATCCCAGCTACTCAGGAGGCTGAGGCTGGAGGATTGCTTGAACCCAGGAGGTGGAGGCTGCAGTGAGCCAAGATCAAGATCACACCACTGCACTCCAGCCTGGGCAACAGAGTGAGACTCTGTCTAAAAAAAAATATTTCAGAAGCTCATGGTGGTTTTTTATTTTTCTTGTGAAGACAGGACAGTACTTTTTAAGACCTTTCGACAGAATGATGAGGCTGAGGCTCCTTCTCAGCTTCCCCTTTGCTGTATTATGCCCTACTTGGGTGGTGCCCACATGTTGGTCCCTCCAAAATTTCTGCTTTAGAATGACCCGTGGCCCCAGAGGGTCGAGATTGGCTCATACAGCTTCACAAAGCAGGCGAGGAAGGTGCTTCTCTGGGGAACCCTGCGTCAGGTTAGAGTTGAGGTTCTAGTACTTGGGTGTCACCAATTTATAAGGAATTCAAGGAAATAAAGTAATCGGCATGGTTGAAGGAAAGGGAAAGTGACTCAGGGGGAAACCTTCCCAGCCTGGCCATGGAAACACGTGATGCTGGTCTAGCATATCAGTCAAGGGGTGGGGAGCTGTCAGGAAAGCAAGTAGAAGAAAGGTTTTGATCCAGGGGATGCAGAAGGGAATGAGAAAAGAGACGCCTGGGAGTCAGGCAGTGTCCCCACGGAAAGAGTGCAGTTCTCAGATACAGTTTTCATTCTCTTTCTTCTTCCTGACTCTTCCCTTGTTCGCTACAGATGGAAGCTGAACTGGAGCATTTCCATAAGCAGAACACTCAACTGGAGCTGAACATCACAGAGTTGTGGCAGAAACTGAGAGCCACCGATCAGGAGATGCGCAGAGAGAGACAGAAGGTGTGAGGGTTTCAGAGTCTGGCAGTTCTTGGATTCGGGATCTGGCACCTGTCTGCAATGGGCAGCTGGCTTCCAAGAGACAGAGCCAGCCCACTGCGAGGATCTGTTTCCCATTTTAACTCACATTCTTTACTTGCTCCCAGCCCTGCCTGATTTCAGGCCCATGTAGATTTACATCATTGAGCCCATCTGAGACTATAAAATGACTTTGGGTAAGTGATCAAGGAGGTGGGAAGCCAGCGTGGTAGGAATACTCGTAGCATTTAGTTTCTTTGGTGGAGGAAAGTACGTGCTCAGAGAGGCAATTTGTCATCACTGGTTTAAGGCTTTGACGACCAAACAATTGCTGAGACCTGGGGAACCTCAAAGATCATCAATTCCCGTTTCTCTATGTTATAAATAAGAAAAATTAGGCCCACAAAATTGGGAGGTTAAGAAACTTCACCCAGCACCCACAACTAGGTAGTACACACAGAGCTGATAATGGAATCTAGGTTTTCTGGACATGGGCCAGGACATGGCTGTGCCCTCCCTAGCAGAGGCCACTCCCTTATATTTAGTGAATAGAATTGGAACTTTCCGGCCAGGCACAGTGGCTCACGCTAATCTCAGCACTTTGGGAGGCTGAGGCAGGTGGATCACAAGGTCAGGAGTTCAAGACCAGGCTGGCCAACACAGTGAAACCCTGTCTCTACTAAAAACACAAAAATTAGCTGGGCATGATGGCATTCACCTGTAGTCCTAGCTACTTGGGAGGCAGAGGCAGGAGAATTGCTTGAACCCAGGAGACGGAGGTTGCAGTGAGCCGAGATTGTGCCATTGCACTCCAGCCTGGACGACAGAGCGAGACTCTGTCTAAAAGATTGGGACTTTCCCTCCTCTGCAGTAAGCATTAATTAACTTTGTAGTAGGTAACACTAGCAGCTGCAGGGCCACAAACATGAAGTGATACAGAGCCTGCCCTTTCCATGCTGACGAGGCCAATCGGGGATTTGTGGCATGTGCATAATAGTTATATCAAGAGGTAGAAAACGACAGAATGTGTAGAAAGGGCCATGAGGGAAAGGAGAAAGGAGAGACTTTCTGCATATCAGAGTTGGGGAAGAGACAGGCAAAAGCGTGATGAAGATGAAGAGGGGACGCTAGCCCAGGTGTGAGGATGAAGCAGCCTGCCCACTCACGGCAGCCATCGGGAAGGGTACGCCCTGGGTGAGCTAATGCGGTGGACATAGAAGCCCGGGCCAGGGATCTGCGAGAGAGAAATGACGCCATTCACCTTGGCTCTAAAGGGATATGGGTGGCCATGTGAGCCTCCTTTCATCGTTTAAGGCCTGTGGTCCTGAAAGCAGTCCAGAGCCAATAAAGGAGTCCTATGTGGCCTCTTGAGGATGAAGCCCCATGTAGGCTGTTGAGGCTGGTGCCCAGCCAAGGGCAGGTATATAAGACTTTCAGTGTCTCCACCTGTTGGCCGTGTGCCTGTCTAGGTCTCTATGCCCAGTGCGGCCCCTGGCAGTCAGCTGTAGGTCCCAGATGAGGTGTCTCTTTTCCCTTTCTGGGCCCTTAGCCTCTGCCTGCAGCCCCCGCCCCTCCACCTGGCAGGCACCCCTCAGCACCAGAAGGAAATGTCTCTGATTGCAGGAGCGGGACTTGGAAGCGCTGGTCAAGAGGTTTAAGACAGACCTCCACAACTGTGTGGCCTATATTCAGGAGCCGAGGCTGCTGAAGGAGAAGGTCCGAGGTCTCTTCGAGAAGTACGTGCAGCGAGCAGACATGGTGAGCTTAGCCTCCCCTCCTGCCACATCCTGCCCTCCCGGGGTCTCCTTTCCCTCGCTGACAGTCTCCTGGCCTGTCAGGTGGAGATCGCAGGGCTGAACACGGACCTGCAGCAGGAGTACTCCCGGCAGCGGGAGCACCTGGAGAGGAACCTGGCCACTCTCAAGAAGAAGGTGGTCAAGGAGGGCGAGCTGCACCGCGCCGACTACGTCCGCATCATGCAGGTACCTGTGCGCTCCCTCCGCCCCGGGTCCCAGACGGGAGATCCCATCAAGGGTCCCTCGGGGACCACCTGTCTTCAGGGCTCCCCAGGCATCTGGGGACCAAGTAGCTCCCCCTAGTCTTATCTTGACTCCTCTCCTCTGACGTCCCAGAGCTCATCCTCGCTGCGACTATGGCTGAGGGCTCACCTAGGAAGTTTGCTGGGCACTTCCATGCTGCACCCCACCAATGCCCACCTCCCTTCCCCAGGCACCCCGTTCCTTTTTTCTACTCCACCTTTATCCAGAGGACACCTGTGTCCTGCCTCACTCTTCTCGTCAGCCCTGGGACCTCTAGACCCTCATCCACATCATCTTAGCTCCCCTGAGCACTCTCCCTTCTCTCTTCTGTTCCCAACTGTGATTTCACCTGACTTGGTTTTGCTCCTTTTTATTCTGCTGCTGGTATCTCGTGGCCCCGCCTCGTCTGATTTTTCTGGTGCCTCAGGTCCCTACCATTATCTCTTGGGTCCCAAGTTAGCCACACCCTCCCAGAGCTGGCCTCACTCTGGTTTAATACACACCTCACACCCACCTCCCTGGATCCTTCATAGGCTGTTCAGAGCACCTGATCCCATTACTGCCGCCTCCACCCAGGCACGTTATCAGGACTGCCAGTCGGGATTCTTCTGCCAGATTTCTGTTTGGGTATCAGTATTGTCTGAGGCAATTAATGTGAATTAGTATCAAAAGGGAACATCAGAATCGCATTTATAAAGCACGTACCTTTTTATGTTCACGTTTCTTTAATGCCATAATTAAAATACTGGAATGAGAACAGGTTGCAGTTAGATTGAAACAAACCAGTTCCCAGCTTGGCCAGTTTATGCACAGCTGGGCAGAGCACACTGTGATTCAGGCCAGACCCAGGCACGGCTCATCTCATGCCATCTTACGACCAGTCCCCGCTGAAAAGCAGCCCGGTCCCTCTACCCATTGCCCTACTCCTGGGCCACGAAAGCCATCGGAGGCCCAGAGATAGAAGTGCTTCCAGCTGATGGAGCCCTGAGACACCAGCAGCCACACACTGAGCCGCTGCTAAGGGCCTGGAGTGCAGCAAGCAGGGAGGGGAACCAGGGTGACGGCCGGAGCAGTTGTCAGCTGCTGACATCGCTGAGCCCCCTCTGTGCCCTGTCACCAGAGCACAGGCCAGAGGGGCCCCACACAGACTGGGTCCCTCTCTCCATGCCAAGCAGCCAAAGCAAACATCGGTGTAGGAGGAGGAAGACCACAGGCTAGCCAGAGGGTGCGAGTGTCAGCATGAGGCTGCTGGGTGGGCTTCCTGTCTTGTTCTGCTTCCCCATACCCTGGAGGTGCTGGGCCAGCATGGGGTGGAAAGCAGAGGAGACCCAAGCAGGCCTCCTGCCCAGCCCTGCCATTGCGAGATGGCCGGCAGAGGGAGCCATCAACAAGTGAAGTCCCTGGAAGAATGTTTTCTCCAGCAGTACTGTAATCTGTGTGCTGGGGAGTCCCGTGGATCCAAATAAGTAACTCCAGCAACTGCAGGGAGCCCTTGGGGCCCAGGACAAGGGAGTGTGGGAGTGGCAGGGGTGTAGGTCTCCGGGTCCCCACCCCTTCAACCAGAAAGAGACTGCTTGCTGATAATAGTGGGGCTTTTCTTATTGGCAAAAAGTTTGGAAGATTTTTTAAAAACAAGTTTTCAAAACCACTATGCCAACCCTGATTTACCTTGGCACTCTTCTGCCAGGAGACCTTGGGTAAACTGCCTGACTGAAGGAGCCACCCTCCCTATCTGTAAAATAGGGAAGAAAACACCAACTTGAAGGAGGGGGGTGTTTTTGCAAGATCGAATATAAGGCACTAGGCACTGGCCTGGTACAGAATAAGTGCTCAAAAAGGCAATTTCCATCCTCATCATCCAAGCAAAGGACCTATTCAAGAACCAAGGTAGCAATCTGGTGGGAGAGCCTAGGAGCCTGTCACGGGATGGGCCACAGGTTCCTATGGACTGCAGGTGGCGGGGGTGGAGGGTGGATGGCATAACCGATTCCAGACCCTCAGCTGGTGGCCTTGATGTGTGCTGGTCAGGAGTTGGCTGGACCTCATCTTCAGGTTGCCAGGGCCCTGGCACTTCAATCCAAAAAAGCTAGGAAGCCTGTGGCAAACGTGGCCTCTAAGAGTAACTCATTAGAAGATAACAGAAAATGAGGTCACTGTCTCATTTGTATATTCAGACAGGAGCTCAGCCTCCCCACTCCATTCCTCAGCACACTGGCAGATATGAAAATAAGAGTTGCTATGAGATACAAACATCTAGGACACACATTTTATTCATTCAGTACACATTTTTTGAGGGCTTCTTGTGCAGCAAGGTCTGTGTCAGCCACAGAGGATTCCAAGATGAATGTGATAGTGTTCCCACCCTCAAGGAGTTCATCATCGGGAACCTGGACCAGATAGAAACCATTACTGCCCAGTTCACTGTATGCCGTGTGTGGGCTCATCCTGGAAATGGGGTTCAGTGATGCCATCAGGACTTATGGAAGGTTTCTGAGGGCAAGGGACATTTGAGCTGGGTCTTGAAGGGTGAGTAGAGGGTCATCATGGAACAAGTGGGGGAAGAGCCTTCCAGGCCGAGGCAACAACCTAGAAAAAGCAGAGAAGAGTGAGGCCTGTGGGGTGCTTAGAGACCCCGGAGTCCAAGAGAAGAGAGTCCAGGTAGAGAAGAACCCACAGAAATGGTTGGTGGCTGAGGGTCATGTTGAAAAGGGCCTCCATGTCATGCCAAAAAGTACAGTTTGTCCTGTAAACAGGCTCCACCCGAGGTACCTTAGGTAGGGGTGTCTTTGTTTTGAAAAGACAAAACACTCCATTGGCAGGGTGGGAAGACTGGTGGGGAAAGAGGCGGGTGGCAGAAAAATCCATTAGGAAATGACTGTCATGTTAAGGGTGATGAGAAGGACTTGGAAAGGGGAAAGCTGTGGTGTCCAAAGGCATTTCAGAGTAGAAACGACAACTAAAAATGTCAGGTTAGACATGGGAGGGAGGTTGGAAGAACGGAGAAGGATTCCAGGATGGCTCATTTGTGCAGTTAGGCAGATGGTGAGCCCACTAACTGTGGGTTCCAGAAAGATGTCACTGATGCAAGGATTCCAAGTCCATGGAATAAATCTGTTGCCTGCTTTTTCCAGGCTGTGAGGTGCTGCCATATTCTAAAGGTATCGACTCAGGCTATGCCATTAGGGGGCGCTGTAGCCATTCCCACCCCTCTGCTCAGTACGGAGGTCGGAAACACCTGCCAGGCTCACCAGGCTGCTCCAAAGTCCAAAGGCAGTCCTGCACCGCTCTCGGCAGAGTCCCTTTGCTTAAAAAGCTTTTTACATAAACAGCCTCACATCCCCCAAGACTTGGCACCTTGGTGTACCCCAGGTCAGAGTTCCTCTGCAGCTGAATAGACCTGGGTGGGAGCCTGGAGGATTGGAGGGGCTTTTGGAGGCCAATTTGACCAGGGAGAGATCAGGAAGAGAAGGCTCAGCAAACCCATTGCCTTCACATTTTTAATTCACAAAGCCACCCAAAGCATTTTAATTCAGTTGACCTCAGTGTGACCTCGGGACCCCTCAGAACACCGGCCATCCCAGAAAACATTTTGCGGGGAGCCCAACACTTACTGGGAGTGCCCTTCGCCATCATACTATGTGAGGTACTGGAATGGAGGTGACGTAAATGCGAGGGGGGAAAGCAGAGCCTGGAAAGCAGTAGTCAGGGAGGAACGGGGCTCTCTGGATGGAGGCGCAACAGGGTTCAGACCCCAGCTCTACCACTGAGGTACGGCCTCAGTTTCCTCACGAGGCTGGTGTAAGGCTGAACTGAGGGGCTGCATGTGCGCTGTTTGATACACTGCAGGGATCCAGTCAACCCTTGCACTTGTGGTTACTCTTATTACCGTTATCATCAAGCTCTTGCTGCCTTAGGTTCTGCTTGCTGCCTCCAGGCCCCAGGCCTGGAACACTCTTCTCTTCTGCCTCCCCTGGGAGCCCTCCTCACACTGGGCGGGCCCCTCCTTCAATCTCTCATGGCAGCGCTGCACTGAAACTGAGCAGGACCTCCCACGTCTGGCACAGTGAGCAGTGTAAGCTTTCAGGAACTGGTTCTTAGATGACTTTTCTTAAATGAGTAAGTGAACGAATGAATGAACAGAACAAGAGAGTCAGGCTGCACTGAGTGGTGGGCCTCAATCCAGCAAGGATCAAGCCCTGGAGACCGTTTAGGTGAGGGAGCATCTTGAGGATGTCAGAGGTTGGCAGGGGGGTGCTGGGAACCAGAAACCCCAATCACAGTGACGGGGCTGCAGAGGGTGGCGGGGTAGGGAGAAGCCAGGGCAGGGCTCCACTTGGGCGGGCCTTTACAGCAGAACAGGGGAGAGCACTGAGAGCTGGTGACAGACCAGCAAGAAGCATGAACAGCAGAATCGGCTCAGACACAAAATCAACAGGACTCAGTGGCAGAATGAACGGAGATGACCAAAAAGAGGAAGCAACTAAAGATGCAAACTGAGAGAACTCGAATTGTGCTTTCAGTTTCTAGTGCTTATTCTGATGATTATTGATGCATTATTTAATGAGGATGGGGAGAAGTGAAGCTTAGCAAAGCCTAATGAAAGGCGAAGTGGAGAGACACCTCAAGTGAGCAAGCTTGCCCCTGTGGCTCTAAGATCCCCCCTCCCTTCTGTTCTGGTCTCTTTCACTGGCCCTTACCCCTTGGCTTGTAACTTCCTTATTAGTAAGAATCTCATCTTATTCGATTTGGCATCCACTGCATTAGTTATTCATTTGCTCATCCATTCCTCAGATGTTTATTGAGCACCTCTAACATGCAAGGCAGGGTCCAAGGTCTATAACCCGATAAATATGTATTGAATTGATCATGTCATGATACAAAGTCTGCAAGGAGAAGGTCCATGGGAGGATCTAGCAGTTTTACCAGGCAGCATCTGAAAGGGGAATGTGGGAAATCCATCACTATTACGAGAAAATTTGGGACTGTAATGTTCCCCATCTTTCCTCCCAAACTGGGGATCCCAAAGAATGTCAAGTCCAGCTTGATGAGCAGATGAGTTTATTTCGGTCTTCTGTGTGGGGCACTTCTGGGCAGCAGTGGGACAGCTGTAGAGATCTGCATTGCCTCACATCTCTAAGCTGCTTTTAAGCTTAATTTCCTGGCTCTTTGCCTAGTGAGTATTTGCCATGGGGCTGTTTTCCTTAGTAGGTTTTCAGTTATCTTTCAGGACGTTTGGGTTATCAGGGATACCTGCTCCTCAGCTGGGCACTATGGTCTTGGCTAACTGCCTGGCCTTGAGGGTTAAGACAGTCTACATACACCCTTAAGTAACCTGGTGGGGGACCCATCACACCATGATCACCAAAGCCTGGGTTGGCTAAAAGGGTCAAACATTCAATGGAGAGAACATCTGACTCATAGAAACACAAGTACAAATGCTAGCATGGAGAATGAGGGGTTGATGGTGAGGACTGGGCATTTCATCCAAAAGAGAGAATTTCCTTATAAATTAGCCAACCTCAGGTATTCCTTGATAGGAATTTATAAGGTATTTCTTGATAGGAATACCTGAGGTTGGCTAATTTGTAAAGAAAAGAGGTTTATTTGGCTGACAGTTCTGCAGGCTGTATAGGAAGCATGGCGCCAGCATTGCTCCTGGTCAAGAACTCAGAAAGCTTTTACTCATGATGAAAGGTAAAAGAGGAACAGGCGTGTCACATGGCGAGAGAGGGAGCGGGAGAGGAGAAGGGGCCAGGTTCTTTTAAAGCAACTAGTTCTTGCGTTAATGAATAGAACAAGTACTCACTCATTACCGCAAGGATGGCACCAAGCCCTTTATGAGAGAATCTGCTCCCATGACCCAAATACCTCCCTCTAGGCCCCACCTCCAACACTGGGGATCAGTTTTGAGTATGAGATTTCGAGGAGACAAACATCCAAACTGCATTGTAATGAATACTGAAATTAAGTAATATACTGGAAGTCTAAAGGTATAGATCTGTGCTTTAGATGAAGTATCTCTGGGGGAAAAGAATTTGTTGCAGTGTCTCTAGCTCGACCCCTGCTCCCTCCTGGGCTCCACAGGTACCTCCCCACAGCAGAGAACTGTTAGTCACAGATCAGGGAGAACAGTGCTTAAGACCAACCTGTTCAAAGCTAGGCACGGTGGCTCATGCCTGTAATCCAGCACTTTGGGAGGCCAAGGCGGGCAGATCACGAGGTCAGGAGTTCAAGACCAGCCTGGCCAGCATGGTGAAACCCCAGCTCTACTAAAAATACAAAAAATTAGCTGGGCATGGTGGCAGGCACCTGTAATCCCACCTACTCGGAAGGCTGAGGGAGGAGAATCACTTGAACCTGGGAGGCAGAGATTGCAGTGAGCCTAGATCACGCCATTGCACTCCAGCCCGGGCAACAGTGTGAGACTCCATCTCAAAAAAAAAAAGAGAAGAAAAAAAAAGACCATCCTGTTCTCTGGGCCCGGACTCCATAGCTACCACTCCTGAGCTAATGTCCCAAGTAGAAACACAGTTTGTTCCTGGCACAGGTCCATTTTGTGTAGATTTGGCCTGCAGTTGCCTTTTCTGGTATGCAGACCGTCAAGGGCTTGGCAACTGAAAGTGTGGTCTGGCCTGCAGACCCGCAGCAGCATTTCTTGGGAGTCCAGTGCAGGATTTCAGGGCCCATTCGAGACCTAGGAGTCAGAGTGGCATCTAACAAGGTGTTTAGGTGATGTATTTGTATGGTCATACACAAGGCACTACTGTAGACAGGCTGACTGCTGTGGCTGTGGGCTCTATAAGCAAAGTGGCCAGTCTCTTTGGGCCCTTAGGGATGGGGCTCCTCCTTGGGGTACTTGTGCTGGGTATGAAATAGCAGGCAGAGATTTGAGGTGTGGGGAAAGAGGAGAGATGAGACTGTGTGGATCCTGCACCACCAGGCCTCCAGCAGCCTCATCGTCACTCCTGTTGACTCCCCTCCTCACTCTGCATTCCAGTGATGCAGGACTGCTGCGGTCTCCCCCACCCCCATCAGCTGTGTCATATTCTGTGCCTTTGCTCCTGCTGTTCTAGTTGTCTGGGACACCCTTTACCCTCTCCTTGGTGACTGCTTCAAGCTCAGCCCAGGGGTCAGTTCCTAGGAATCTACCCTGGTCATTCAGGCAGAACTAAGCATCTTTCCTCTAGGCCCTATCCTCCATCGCAGGAAGGTGGCCACCACACTAAACTGTGCCCACAGCCCTCATTAAACTGTAAACTCCTCAAGAGCAGAAGCTAAGATCTACTCTCTATACCCTAGGATCAACACAGTTTCTCCATAATACTGGATGACTACATTATAGGTACTCAAAAAACATTTATTAGATGGATGGATGGGTATTTTACTTGTCAAATACAAATAAAAGAAGTGAGTTTCCAGTGGATGCAGCAGATATTAATTATCCATTTACTTTTCTGTTTTACTCACTAAACAGCAGCATGCTGAGAGCAGACCATGTCCTATTTCTGTTTGCATTCCATGGACTTACCAGATAGCTTATAAATGTGGGTTCAGCAAATGAATGAAAAATGAATAAAATATAGCACAGTGCTTATGAGCTCTGGAGCCACACTTCTGGGGTTGGAATCCTGGCTCTATCACTTGCTAGCTATGTAATTGAGCAAGTTGCATACCTCTCTCTGTGCCTCACTTTTCTCCTCTGTAAAATTGTGATTGTAATAGCAACCCAGCCATAGGCTTATTTTGATGCATTTAAACTCATATAAGAAGTGCTTAGAAAAGCATTGTTGTTGCTGTTGACGTTGCAACAAGCATGGATGGATGGGAAGAGTGCTGAGTGCACCTGAAGGTAAGTTAGCTGGTTCCTCAAGAGGCTGAACAATAGGCTGGAATAAAGGCTCAGGCCCAACAGAAGATCCACAGTTCTGGATACAGACCTAACCCTGCCCATTCCCCACCTACTCAGCCCTAGGAGCGCATGTGCTATGCCCACTAACCACTCATCCATCCACTCCACGCTCCCTCTCTCTTCCTTCTTTTCTGCAGGAAAATGTCTCTCTGATCAAGGAAATTAATGAGCTCCGCAGGGAGCTGAAGTTCACTCGGTCCCAAGTCTATGACCTTGAAGCAGCTCTGAAACTGACCAAGAAAGTCCGACCACAAGAAGTTTCAGAGACAGGTAATGTCACCAGTGGCCAGGGGAGATGGGCACTGGGATTAAGGGATGGATGGCAGCTGCAGGCAGGTCTCCCTTTGGCTTACTTCTATATCAGGTCACATCCACATATGGCCTTCTGGGATCCTCTCCAGGACACATGCCTACCATCTGAGGAATCTGTGAGGGCTTTCCCACATTCAAACACACAGGTCCATAGTTCCCTGGCTATCATCCTTGAGGTTAGCTACGGTTCAGAATGTAGAATCTTTCAGATTGTAGAAAGTGGACACTTTATATAACATTCCCAGAGGGGTCTGGGGCAGTGCCCTGAAATCAAGCATTTTAGTATTTCTGTAGTGACATATGAATATTCACACTAAGCTTCCTGAATTTAAAAAAGCACTCCGTTTTTAGATCTTCTTGCATTTTGGAATACTGAATAAGGGATTGTGAACCTGTACAATTAAAATGAAGACAAAAAGAAAGATGAGAAGCTATTTAAAGGGAGAGGGGAAATAATTACATAAATATTAAATGAGTCAGTTACTGCAATTATATCCTAAAGTTTCTCTGAATTTCTTTGATGGCCAAGGCAAAAAGAGAAACAAAAAAATACGGTAGTTGATATCATTCTCATTTTATGGCAAAAGGGAGCTTTTTCTCTGGAGAAACAAACGTTTCCCTGACAATAAGTTCTCTGAGAAACTTACCACATGGATCCTTAGGAAAGGAATGTGGAGTAACAATGGGCAGCCTTTAATTATAGATGCAGGCTTTCAGGCCACAAAGAAGCATTTTTTAAGTATCCACTTGTTATCTGGACAATCAGTAAAAACCAAGAGATTAAGGCATCTCTATGGCAAATTAAGCCAACATGGTTCAAGTTTTTGTTTTCTGGTGGTTTACATTCAGGAATAAAGATTAGAGGCTTGAACTGAAACATCCCATAGCTATGGATTGGGTGTCTGAAGTGTCAGTTGTCTTTTGCACTGTGGCCACATAAGATTATGATGGGGTAAAGTTGGCTGAGAGGTACACGGGAAACTTGTACTATTTTTGCAACTTCTCGTTAGTCTTCAACTATATACGTATATTTAATTACAAAATTAAATACATATATAAGAATATATATATATAATTTGGTTGTCTTGTGCATTTTTGGCTAGGGTTGAAGTTGAGATAAGAGTAAACCCTAAGTAGTACTTGAAATGGCAAAATAAGACCCACAGAGTTGATGGGAGAGCATAGCTTGTGTCTTAAAGACTGAGATACTTGACCTCTCAGACGTGAAACCATCTTCTCTTGAAAATTAAGCACAGATGTGAACGATTCCAAAACTTCTCTTTAAAAATGTTTCAGGCCAGGCACGGTGCCTCACACCTGTAACCCCAGCACTTTGGGAGGCCAAGGCAAGCAGAACACTGTGCCCAGGAGTTCAAGACCAGCCTGGGCAACATGGTGAAACCCCATCTCTACAAAAAATAGCTGTAGTCCCAGCTACTTGGGAGGCTGAGGTGGGAGGATTTTAGAATAAAATTGATGACCTGAGCCTGAGAAGTCAAGGCTGCTGTGAGCCATGATCACTTCACTGCACTCCAGTCTGGATGACAGAGCAAAACCCTGTCTCAAAAACAAAAAAAAGTTTTAAATATGTCCAGGTATCCTAACAAATATTTAGTTGAGACCTCCTCAGGATGCCATATGATATAGCCAGATACTTCATATTACTATCATGGAGATTTCCAGACATACACAAAAATTGAGAGAGAAGTCTAATGAATTCCTGTGACCCCAGTCCCCAACTTCAACAAATATCAACTCCTGTCACTTGTGTTTCATCAGTATATCCCGATCCCCACCCAGAAGCCAAAGTGGGGAACCTAGAAGAAACCTAAAGTATCCCACAAAACCCTCAAAAGGCTCAGGAATGATCAGGAGCAGATATCTCTGTAGGTGGAAGTAAAGGTAGGGCTGAAAACAGAATAAATCTGTTTAAGAAGCTGTTAGATCCACCTACTATCCAACACAGTGGCTAAAAACAGACCCACATCAAGTCCATCATCTTGAAATTTCAGAACACCAGGGTATAAGGAAAAAATAATGCTCCAGACTTCCAAAGGAGTTAAGGAAAGTTTTTATATAAAGGATCAAAAATCAAAATTACAGGATACAAAATCAACACACACAAAAAAGTTGCAACTTTTATGTACTAACCATGTACTATCCAAAAAGGAAATTAAGAAAACAATTGCATTGGCCAGGCATGGTGGCTCACACCTGTAATCCAAGCACTTTGGAGGCCAAGGCAGGCGGATCACCTGAGGTTGAGAGTTCAAGACCAGCCTGAGCAACATGGTGAAATCCCATCTTTATATAAAAAGAAAATAATAATAATAAAAAAAGAAAACAATTGCATTTACAATTACATCAAAAAGAATAAAATACTTGGAAATAAACTTAACTGAAAAGGCAAAAGACTGAAAACTACAAAACATTGCTGAAAGAAAATTAAATACCAATTAGTGGATTGGAAGACTTGTTATTAATATGTTAATACTACGCAAAGTGATCTGCAGATTCATCGCAATCCCTATAAAAACCTCAATGGCTTTTTTGCAGAAACAGAAAAATCCATTCTAAAATTCATATGGAATCTCAAGGTACCCTGAATAGCCAAAACAATCTTGAAAAAGAACAAGATTGGAGGTCTCATACTTTCTGGTTTCATAACCTGCAATGAAACTATAGCAATCAAAACAGTGTGATACTGGCATGAAGACAGACATATAGACCAATGGAACAGAATATAGAGCCCAGATATAAACCCTCAAATATATGGTCAAGTGATTGTCAACAAGGGTACCAACACCATTTGGTGGAGAAAGGACAGTCTTCTCAACGAGTAGCGTTGGGAAAACTGGATATACACATACAAAAGAATTAAGATGGATCCTTACCTTACACTATAGACAACAGTTAACTCACAGCGAATCCAAGATCTAAACAGAAGAGCTAAAACTATAAAACTCTTAGAAGAAAGCATAGAGGAAAGACTTCGTAACATCGGATTTGGCAATTATTTATTTGGTGAATGACCCAAAAAGCACAGGCAACAAAATAAAAAACAGATAAATTGGACTACATCAAAAGTTTAAAGTTCCAAGCATTAAAGACCATTATCAATAGCTGGACATGGTGGCACACACCTATTATCCCAGCTACTTGGGAGGCTGAGGCAGGAGGATTGATTGAGCCCAGAAGTTTGAGGCCAGCCTGGGCAACATAGAAAGACCCTATCTCTTAAAAAACAGACACAAACATACACACTATCAACAGATTGGAAGGGCAACTCAGCAAATAGGAGAAAAATGTTTGTAAATCATATAGATAAAGGATTTATATCCAGGCTATATAAAAAACTACAACTGAACAACAATAATTTTTTTTTTTTTTTGAGATGGAATCTCGCTCTGTCACCAGGCTGGAGTGCAGTGACACAATCTCAGCTCACTGCAACCTCCATCTCCCAGGTTCAAGCGATTCTCCTGCCTCAGCCTCCCGAGTAGCTGGGACTATGGGCACGTGCCACCACACCCAGCTAATTTTTGTAGTTTTAGTAGACATGGGGTTTCACCATGTTGGCCAGGATGGTCTCGATCTCTTGACCTCGTGACCCACCTGCCTTGGCCTCCCGAAGTGCTGGGATTACAGGCGTGAGTCACCGCACCCAGCCAACAAAAATTTTAAAAGGGCAAATTACTTGAACAAACGTTTCTCTAAAGAAAATTTGTAGATGGCCAATAAGTATATAAAAGATTCTCAATATCAATAATCAGTAGGAAAATGTAAATCAAAATCACAATGAGATGCTACTTTTCACTCATTAGTATGGCTATTATAAAAAACAAAAACAGGAGACAGAATATAGCAAGTGTAGGCAAAGATACAGAGAAATTGGAACCCTTGTGTACTGCTGGTAGGAATGTAAAATGGTACAGCTGCTATGGAAAATAATATGACAGTTCCTCAAAAAATTAAAAATAGAATCACCATATGATCCAGTAATTCCACTTCTGGATATATATGCAAAAGAACCGAAAGCCAGAAACTCATGTGTAAATTTATGTTCAAAGCAGCATTATTCACAGTTGCTGAAAGATGAAAGCAGCCCAAGTGTCCATTGATAGATAAGGATAAACAAAAGGTGGCATACACATTCAATAAAATAGTATTTAGCCTTAAAAAGGAAGGAAATTCTAACACATTCTGCAACATGGCTGGACTTTGAAGACAGTATGTGAAATAAGCCAGCCACAAAAGGACAGTATTGTATGATTCCATTTAAATGAAGTGTCTAGAGTACTCAAGTTCATAGAAAGGAGACTGGTGGTTGCCAGGGCCTGGGGAGTAGAGAGGAATGGGAAGTAAGTGTTTAATGGGTGTACACAGTTTTATTTGGACGAGACAAAATGTTCTAGAAATGGATGGTGGTAATGGTTATACAACAATGTGGATGCACTTAAGGTTACAAAACTGTACACTTACAATGGTAAAATTTTGTTATGTATATTTTAACACAATTTTAAAATATTTTTAATTTTAAAAATGATTATATCATCCACATATCTATCACCATGAAGAAAATGGTTTCTTCATTTAGCCTTTTGGCAGTAAAGGATCTGAAACTATCAAATGACAGCAAATCCCAATTTCATTAGACTTCTCAACAGTAGCTGCAAGTTAGAGAACAATGAACCTATATCTTTAATTTTCCAAGGTAAAATGATTTTCAATCCAAGATTCTATACCCAGGCAAACATTCAATCAAGGGAGAGGGTAGAATTAAGGCATTTTTAGATATACAGGGGTCTCAATAAATTTACCTGCCATGCACTTTCTCAGGAAGCTACAAATGAATGCTCTTTGCCAAATAAAGGAAGTAAACCAAGAAGAAAGGCATAGGACTTAAATAAGACGCAAATAAGAGGAGGAAATAGAATTCCTAAAATGATGGTGAAAGGAGATAGCCAGATAATAACTTTGCCACAGGACTAGAGAGTAATCAGTCCAGACTGGGTAGGTCAGAAGACACTTGGAGAAGATGAAATTGGTATCATATCTAAGTATCTAATGGGAGGACATTTACACAACTACCAAAGAGTTGAGATTGAATTGGTGTTACCAAAATACCTGAGCTTTGGCCTAGGCCCTGCCACTACTCACTGCACAGAAAGCCAGTCACTGAGACAAGTATTGCCAAGGAAGAAGGCTTTAATTGGGTGCTGCAGCTGAGGAGATGGAAGTTCAGTCTCAAATCCATCTCTCCAAATGACTAAAACTAGGGGTTTAAATAGTAGGGAAGAAATGTAACAATATATAAAAAACAAGAATTAGGGAGAGGCAAGGGGGCATCTGGTGCCCTGATCCAGTGAGTTTTGGTTTTTGATACTTTTTTTTAAGAGAACTGAAGGTCCTTTCTTGAGGAAGGAACTCAGGTAAAACAATACAAGTTTCAAGCTGTAATAGCAGAAGGGTCAATTTCTATGTTTATCCAAAAACAATGGTCTGTGGGAATATTGGGCCCATTGGGCTGGTTTCAATACCCCCTTTCTATTTATCAGTTCCTCAATCATGAGGAATCTGGTTGTCAATCTTTCTGGCTGCTTCATGCTGAGGAGGGGTGTTGTAGGCAGCTCCACACCATGGGTGACCATGTGGCCACCTGAGAATCAAAGCTTAATCTAATATAGAGTTTTCTTCTGAAGCAGTCTTTGTCTCTCCAGTCCCCCACTTCCACCAAATACAAATCACAGCAGAACCAGTCTACCTGCAAAATTAAGCTTCGGTCCCATATACTTGGCTTGATTACCCACATAAAGTACAAGAATCATTGTCCATGTAGACTCTCCCAAATTGGCTTTGCTAGAGCATCTCACAAGGCCACTTCAGTCAAAGCCCTGAGAAAATAACCAGTTCCTTCGATTATGTTCCACTGCAAAAGAAAACATGGTTATTAACATATGCAAACAAACATATTGCCGTGAATTAAGAGTATTCACAAATAGTTTACAAATTCTGGAGAAACTAGGAAGAGAGAGAAATACGACTGAAAATGTGTTATAAAAAGTATACTCAATACACTCAAAGTATATTCCAAAGTTATAAATAGCTCAAAAGAAGATTCTCCAGACTCTGAAAAACAAAACAAAAAGAATCAGCAATATTTCAAACAACAGAAGCCATAAAAAATTATTTATGTCCTCCATTAGTTGAGTCTATACAATGACCTCCTGCAATGCTTCATATTGGGTTAGCAATCTTTTTTTTTTTTTTTTTTTTGTGGGACGGAGTTTCACTCTTGTTACCCAGGCTGGAGTGCAATGGCACAATCTCGGCTCACTGCAACCTCCGCCTCCTGGGTTCAGGCAATTCTTCTGCCTCAGCCTCCCGAGTAGCTGGGATTACAGGCACGTGTCACCATGCCCAGCTAATTTTTTTTTTTGTATTTTTAGTAGAGACGGGGTTTCACCGTGTTGACCAGGATGGTCTCGATCTCTTGACCTCGCGATCCACCCGCCTCGGCCTCCCAAAGTGCTGGGATTACAGGCTTGAGCCACCGTGCCCGGCTGGGTTAGCAATCTTTTATGAACACATCAGCCTTTCAATTAGTGCCCTGAAAGTTTTCTCTAATCCAATAGCACAATGTACAAAGTTATCTGAAACCTGCATTCAAGAGTCTTCTTCATGAACTCTCAACAAACAAGCCTTGGACTGTAGCTAATTATAAGTCACTTCTTTTTTTTTTTTTTTTTAATGAAAGATCAAAGAGAAACATTGATTGTGAATGATAAAAGTCTTAAGATAGCCATAGTGAACAATAGAGTTGATAAAGTAATTTGGTTATTTCTTGTCATACAACAATTTAACACAACAATAATTACTGACAACATACACTAAGACATATCAGAATTTCAGGAATGTCGTACAATCATGGAATACATATTAACAACATATTTACATAAATAGTACCCCAAGAAAGTTAAATGCCACCTCACGTTTGACAGTTCTTCTTGTATAATTCTAACGTAACAAATAAGCCTAATATAGCTCTCTTGGACTTCAGGGAACCTAGTATCCAAAAAAAAAAATAGTTTGATGTCAAGAAGACTGAATTTAGAACTTGAAATTTTGCTGTTGGAAAGTCTGCTAGATTTCAGAGGTTTAAGACACTTGTTATTGTCCAAGCACAGTGGCCCATGCCTATAATCCTAGCACTTTGGGAGGCCAAGGTGGGCAGATCACTGGAGGTCAGGAGTTCAAGACCAGTCTGGCCAACACAGCAAAACCCTGTCTCTACTAAAAATATAAAACTTAGCAAGGTGTGGTGGCACACACCTGTAATTCTAGCTACTTGGGAGGCTGAGGTGGGAGAATTGCTTGAACCTGTAAGGTAGAGGTTACAGTGAGCCAAGATCACGCCACTGCACTCCAGCCTGGGCTACAGAGCAAGACTGTATCCAAAAAAAAAAAAAAAAAAAAAAAACCAAATACTTGATATCTCAAAAAAAAAAAACAAAACACACACACACACTTGATATCACAAAATAGGATTACAAGTTACTATAAAATAGTGATTCTGGTAACCAAAATTATAACACAAAAATGTTTACTCTTTGATAGAGAGGAAACAGTTTCCCAAACAATAAGGCCTAATATTTAAGACAGCATGAGGCCAACTAAATCTGTCCCTTCCCCCCCCCCCGTTTTCTCCCTTGCAATTTACTCAAAAGGTAAACAAAATATTTTATCTTTTAATATTAAAAAAAATCTTATTCAAAAGAGAAAACCAAACTCTTAATTCTGTATGGTATATTACTAATATTAAAGCTGGTTTTAATAAAATATTATAAACAAATCTATCCAATTTTAATCAGTTTGACCCTAAGGTAAGATTTCTATAAATTTTTATATGCTTTTCCAATTTTCTGTTAAAGAGCAGATCAATCCTCCAAGAAAACCCTGTTATTCCAACATATGAGCCCAGATGCTGGCCTTGCATCACTGTCCTTTTTATATTAATGTTTTATTTATAGAAAATATCTGATCTAATCTAATCCTCAAAATCAACCCTTACAATTTCACACACCCACCTCTTCTGTGATAGTCCCTGGGCCTAGAGGGATTGAGTAATTTTAATTTCTGGCCCGGTGTCTCATGAAAGCAGTTTATTTCGAGTGTCACCTTCTCCCAAGTCTGAAGACAAGGATTCAACTGGTGCCAATGCTCAAAATTTAGCAAGGATTGGTGCCTTCTTCAGACTGAAGAGTCAAAGCCCTGTAACTTTAACAGCACAAGGATTAGTTAATAGGATATTTATACTACAGAAAGTTTTCTCATTCTGTTTAACATGTTACAATTAAAACTGTGTAATTTGGTGTTTAGGAGTTACTGCCTGCCCCACTTTAAACTACTGTATTAAAGTAGTTAGATTATTCATTGCATATGTCTAATTGCTAGTATTCTAATGACAGAACTGTCACCAAGAGCATCAAAAATGTCATAAGCTGTATGTCAAACTTATCACACGAAGACAGCTAACTTTTTTCTCCATTATTGAAAAATGTTAAATGCAAATGTCAATTTTGGAAATTCAATATGAGAAATAATCTCCTTTCACTTATATACTATACAACAAGGACAAAGTAAGAACAAGCACAAAACAATTTCTTTTCAGCTGTTTTTTTTTTTTGTTTTTTTGTTTCTTTGTTTTTGGTTTTAAAGTTTTTTATTTTTTACAAATATACTGGAGAATCATGCAATGCTGCCAGCATTGGATGCAATCCGGGGCCACAGGTCTGCACGCTCCTTTGCTACTGGTCCTGTAATGGCAGAACCTTTCATCTCACCTTTATTGTTCACTATGACCCCTGCATTATCTTCAAAATAAAGAAACACGCCATCTTTTCTCCAGTATGACTTTCGTTGTCGAATGACCACTGCTGGATGTACCTTTTTTCTGAGCTCTGGTTTGCCTTTCTTGACTGTGGCCATCACCATGTCACCGACACCAGCAGCGGGAAGTCTGTTCAGCCGTCCCTTGATCCCCTTCACAGAGATGATATACAGGTTTTTGGCTCCTGTGTTGTCAGCACAGTTGATCACAGCTCCTACCGGAAGACCCAAGGAAATCCGGAATTTCGCACCAGAGGACCCACCACGTCCTTGCTTCGACATCTTGAACGCCGGAAAGAAGGAAAAAGCTGTTTGTTTTTTATTGTTGTTTTTGGTTTGGGGTTTTTTTTGAGACAGGGTCCCACTGCGTAACCCAGGCTGGAGTGCAGTGGCACAATCTCAGCTCACTGCAACCTCTGCCTCCCAGGGTCAGGCAGTCCTCCCACCTCAGCCTCCCCAGTATCTAGGACTACTGGCTTGCACCACCACCCCTGGCTCATTTTTGTATTTTTTGTAGCGATAGGGCTTTGCCATATTGCCCAGGGTGGTCTCAAACTATTGGACTCAAGTGATTCGCTTGTCTTGGCCTCCCAAAGTGCTAGGATTACAGATGTGAGCCACTGCATCTGGCCCTCTTTTCAGCTATTCTAAATGCACATCATCATACATTTCCAAGATTGGTTTCTAGACAACTGAGTAGGTAACTTTCACCACCAAAATCTTCAGACTAGTGTTTGTGAGATTTGCAGCAATGCAAGCAATGCAGGCATGTATGTGAGATTTGACTCCACACTAAATCTGGCATCATGCCTAATTGTATTAAAAACCTACACATATTTTATTTTTGAATACACACATGAAGGCCCATCAGTGATACACAGCTTGAGATTAAACATCACTAGAAAGTCTCACCGTTTTTTATTACTACTTAATCCAAGTGAATGCCAATTTAAATTAGTTTGAGAGAAATTCTTGTCAATATAATGTCCTTAAGGACAAGGCCAGTGTTTCCTGAACATTAAAACTTTGTACACATATCACAGTTTTTCTTCATTAAAGGAAAAGATCTAAAACCAACCCAAACTGTTTATTCAAGTGACTCACACTAGAAACAAACACCACTCGAACAGTTCCACTTTCATCCACTCGCCCAACAACACAATGTATAATCTACTATTTCTGTTTGGAACTTATAACAGCCTTCCACTAGAAACTAAAGAACATGGATGGTTTTATACAAACGCATATCCAAGCAAAACACAAAGGAAAACAAACAGCAAACAAATAAAAATTAGTAGCGAAACAAACAGGAAACCAACCCCAACATTTCCCCAACTCAGTCTACCCTGGAGACTACCATGTTACCCAGAGCTCCAAAAAAACACGCGATCAATATTTTATTTCTGATACCCAATTCAATATCCTTAAGTCCACCAATATCCCCATACATCCTGGGCAATCAAGAAATTCGCTCTAGGCACATGACCAGTAAGTACTCCAGTGCCAGCACTATTCATGCGCAACAGCAAACATAGTGTGAAGCAGTGCAGGCGGGTATGCGAGATTTGGCTCCACCCTAAATCTGGCATCATGCTTAATTGTATTAAAAAACAGTTACCAAACTGGCAATGCATGTCTTTACAATATTTCTTATTTTACCTTCATCAAGACTAAGAACTTTATGAAAATGTTAGCCAAATTTCTCCAATTCTCTATCAGGTTTTAAAGAATATTTTATTATCTAAACTTTCTATTTCCTCTGTAAGTGCAGAGAAAACAAAAAAATTCCTATGTATGACTTACACAGACCATGCATCACATCCTTGGGCTTTCCATCCAGTCCCAGATTTTCTTCTTCATTCTTCTTTAAAGAACCAGTCATTTTACTCCAGTACAAAAAATTCATCAGACAAAATTCTTTGTCATACAAATGTATTATCTTTTCTTTATAACCTTCCTTACCAAAAATAGATCTTCATATCCATAACTTTCTTCACATCTCTCTCCCCTACCTTGTTTCATAAACAACCATTTTTAAGTCCATAATTTGAATTAACATTTAGATAGCTTCTAAATTAGACAAAATTATTTTTTATCTTGCTAATAACATATATTTTGGCCCATTTTATATACAGAATTATATGTTAACTATACTTCTTATCCTTAATAACCTTAAATTTTAGTGAAACCCTGAAAAGCAAGAAATCTTGAACTATCAGATATGAGCATTTTATAGAAAAAAACAATTCCACAACTTTTAGAAACATATTTCTCCATATCAAAACTTTTTCTTAATTGGAAATGACCCAGATAGCCAATGAACATCAAAAATAATTTTAAGATTTTAAATTGCACAAAAAATTTACCTAAAATGTTTATCCTTTGACATGTATACAGTTTCTTCATTTTAGATTACTTCTGAAAACTGAGGTATTAGGCACAATCATATAAAGTTAGTTATTTCCTTGTTAACCATTTTCTTAATAGCCAGTGAACATCAGGTGCTCACCTAAATAAGAGCCTCAAAGTTAAACACATAGGTATTTTTGCCAATAACTCAGAAGATTCACCTAACAACATTAGTCTCATCTGTCAAAGAAGGCATACAAACCAAGATCATTTTGTTTCTGCTAGGTTAAGAGCTTTATAACCTTCTATGCCAAACACTGAAACCTCAAAATATCTAGCAAAGACATATATAAAACCCAAACAAAAACGTATTCGGACAATTCTGAAGACATTTCTATTTTCATTTTACCAATAATTTTAAAGCCAGCTTGTTTGATAAAAGTTTACTTAAGTCACGTGAACTTGAAAATTGCTTGGACTTATTTATTTAATATATGAGCGCTCTTTTGCTTATAAGCCAATTTGGTAGACACAACGTATAATAATGAGTGTTCATACAAATAAACACATCTAGACATGTAGACACACAAACAATTAAAAATCTAATAGCTTTTTTTTTTTTTTTTTTTTTTTTTTGAGACGGAGTTTTGCTGTTGTTGCCCAGGCTGGAGTGCAATGGCGCGATCTCGGCTCACCGCAACCTCCGCCTCCTGGGTTCAAGCAATTCTCCGGCCTCAGCCTCCCGAGTAGCTGGGACTACAGGCATGCACCATCATGCCCAGCTAATTTTTGTATTTTTTTAGTAGAGACGGGGTTTCACCTTGTTGACCAGGATGGTCTCGATCTCTTGACCTCGTGATCCACCCGCCTCGGCCTCCCAAAGTGCTGGGATTATAGGCTTGAGCCACCGCGCCCGGCCCAAAAATCTAATAGCTTTTACCTTGCAACTCTAGCCATGAAATACCAATACAAGCTCACTGGTTTTACATGGTTATACTTTGTTTGCCTCAATAGTTAATGCAATGAAGGCTGTGAACGAAAATTTTAAGTAATGCAGTTTCCATGACAGTTTGATTTTTAGGGGCCAAACCTCCACAGACTACAAAGAACACTGGGGCTAAACAGCACCAAAGGAAAACGTCACATATTAACCAGGCCTGACTTTGCCTAGAACAGCAGCACAAAAGCCTGGGCACATGCAGCTCCATCCCACTTTCCCATTCAACAGCAAACTCCAGATTCCAAACAGTATTGGTGCCAGATATTATTGCACAAGAATATCAAGTTGGCTGAATTCTGATTTCCCATGACTGTATCAAACTCACACAATCACCAAAACTATCCAACTGCTGCAGCAAGAAACAAACCCCTAGAGTGTCCAAACTGAAACCGTCAGGGTGCTTCCTCTCTCCACTGGTTGAGCCCGATCAACCTGCAAATGGAAATTCCTTAAGGAATTTACCAAATTGAGAGGAGCTGACCCCACTGTCTGGTACCCAAAAAAGATGCTCACTTGCCGGGACACAACACAGTTACAAACAAGTCACCAATAGTGTCCATACTGAAACAGTCAGGGTACTTCCCTCTCAGTCAGTTGGGCTTGTTCCACCTACAAATAGAAATTTCTTTAAAAATTTCCCAAATTGAGAGGAGCAGATCCTGCTCTCTGGACCCACAAAGGACACTCACCTATCTGGGTGCAGATGTTGAATTTCAAAGGCAGTTCTTCTAAGGCAATCAGGAACAAAGTTTGGGCTGGCTATGGCAGGACCAGAGAGAGATGGAAACTTACCTCCAGTCATAATTGGGTGGGCAGCTGCTTAGGAGGGCTTCTGAGACTCCCAGCCCACAGCAGCCAAGCTGCCACAAGCAAGACATTTCTGGTTAGGGAAACAAAATCTATTACTGAAACACCAGGGGTTTGGTTTAAGTCCTGCTGCTCACAGCACAGAAAGCCAATCATTGAGAGGACAAGTATTGCCGAGGAAGAAGGCTTTAATCAGGTGCTGCAGCCAAGGAGATGGGAGCTCAGTCGCAAATCCATCTCCTTGACTGACTAAAACGGGTGGATTATATAGCAGGGAAGAAATGTAACAATGGGTAAGAAAATAAGAACTAAGGAGGGACCAGGGGCCATCTGGTGAGTTTCAGTTTTTTGACACTTTTTTTTTGAGGGGCATGAAGGTCCTTTCCTGAGGAAGAAACTCAGATAAAACAAATACAGGTTTCAAGTTTTAACAGCAGAAGGGTCAATTTCTCTGCTTATTCAAAAATAACTGTCTATGGGACTATTGAGACAGTTTCATTGGCAGTATGGACATAAGAAATTTCACAGATGAAAAAACAAAGCAATTATTAACTTTAAGGAACACAAATTATTGTATGGAAAAGAGAAATGAATTATTGTATACTACATGGCTCAACTGTCACCAGCAGTTATATAAATCACAATTAAATTCTGACTATTGATCTCAAAATCAGGAGGATGAAAGGATGGGAAGTATGTGGGGCTGGGGAGGGTGCTGAAGGAAAGCTAAATCCTCATCTTTTATAGATAGACATCAGTAGATAATGCCTAAAAATGGTAAGTCAAAGAAGCAATGTAAGCACATTAATCAAAGCAGACTGTGGAAGTAGATATCAAAAGAATTAGCCAAAATAATTGAAATTGTTGCCTCTGAGAAATGGAGTGAAATATAGAACAAGAGAAGTGTTATTTGTAATAAGCCTTAGAGGGTTGACTACAGGCATATATAACTTTGATAAATAAATGAAGAAAATATTAGGAAAAGCATGCTTTCCTTTCAGTTTTCTATTACAGGCACATTCTTATTTTTCTTCCTTTGTGCATATGGGAAAACTGACAAAGATAATCTTTTTTGAAAAGAAAGAATCAAAGCAAAATAGAATGAATTAGGAAACTAAAGGTCGACTAGAGGAGAAAGCTTACCTTGCATACGAAGATCGATGAGAAAGTGAGAAAGTGTTTGTGTCAATCTTGACTCTGGATGATGGAAAGAAAAACTTGAGACAGATCTCTGCATGAGAATTTCTAACCAAAAGTCCCCACTCAGACAAGTTTTAGCCTAGAATTTGCATTCGATTTGTGCCTCCAGGCAATCTCAGCTGAAAATTTACCTTAAAAGGACACCACCGTAGTAGTGCCCTTAGGCCCCAATTAGAAGCAATGCACATTTTCTCTGGAGGAGTAAAGCTTAAATACAGGCTTCACGGTGGCCTGTAATCCTAGCACTTTGGGAGGCCGAGGTGGGTGGATCACCTGAGGTCAGGAGTTCACGACCAGCCTGGCCATCATGGTGAAACCCCATCTTTGTATAAAAAAATATATATATATATACAGACTTCAAAGAATTCCCATAGATAGTGTTCTGAGGAACATAAGCTCATAATCAAAAGTCATAAATACTTGGGAAAATAAACCACCAGGAGTGAAAATCAACAAAAATGTCAAACTACAGAATAAAACCAACAAAGACTCATAGCTAGTACAATTATTAAAATAAGAAAATTTCATGTCTGAAAAAATAAAAAAGGAATTTGAAAAATAAGACAAAAAAGCGAAAGTCTTCCAAAACTACACAGGCAAATTTGAAAAAGAACCAAATAATACTTCTAGAAATGAAAACTATTATAATTAGAAGCTCAATGGACAGATTGAACAGTAGATTAGACACATCTGAAGGGGGAATTTGTGAGCTAAAAGAATAAATTGCCCAGATTGCAGCCCAGAGAGATGAAGATATAGTAAAAGACAGCGAGGATAGAGTGGGATAATGCAATGTATGCCTAATTGAAGTTTGAGAAAGAAAGAGGAGAGGCAACATTACAATAAGGAACAGCCAAGAGTTTTTCCAGAACTGATGAAAGATGTCACTTATCAAATCTAGGAAGCCCAGTGGATCCCAAGGAGAGCGCATGGGACAGGAGGGCAAGGCAACTAGAAAACTGAGGGTGCTGCTGGGAAGATGAAGGAAGAAACTCACTGGGGCCAGAAAAGGGAGTGAATCTAAAATGAGCTGATTTGGTAGGCAATAAATGGAGTTGTCCAGGAAGAGGGGGTCTTGGTTCAGTCCATGTGTGTCACGCATAGAGCAGTTACAACGGATGTGGTCAGAGAATGGAGGACAGTGCTAGAGTGAAAGGCCCAAACCATGGCACCCAGGTGGCGAGGGAGGGGAAGCCACAGGAGTGGGTGCTGGCATGGCATGGAGGCCAAGGTCACTAATGCTGCGAGCTCAGCCTTGTGGGACAAGGGTGAGCTGTGGACCCTGGTGGACACTGCCATTCCCCAGCACCTGAGACAGGGAAGTTGACTCAGGGGAGAAAGTCCTCAAGGACTAGTGAGTGGACACACCAGGAGGGGCAGGAAGGGATCTTTCTCCAGGAGCAGGGGTTTTGCCCAGGGAGGAAGACTGGCAGTTCAGAAGCCAACATAGGTCAGCAGAATTGTGCCACCTTGCCTAGGATGTGGGGAATAGGAGAAGGGGCAGCCTCTACGGGTGGGGACCTCCGTGCAGGTGGATCTGGGGGCTCAGGAGAGGGGCTGGGCTCAGGTAGTTCTCAGCATTCAACTCATCACTCTGAAGTGTATCGCTTCACGTCTCCGTCTCTTTGCAAGACAGATGGACAAAATGGCTTGCCTCTGTACCTCTAGCCTCTGGGATTGAGTGTCTGCTCCACAGTAGGTGCTCAATAAATGTTTGAGGAAGCAGGGAGGGAGGAGGGGAGGATCGGCTCTGCACCAGTGCAGTGGACAGGCCCACATGAGTCCTGCTCTGTCCCTCACAGAACCCAGCAAGGACATGCCCAGCACGGCTCCCACCACGAGGTTGAATGAGAAAGAAGAAACTGGGAGGATCATCGAAATGCAGCGCCTAGAAATCCAGCGCCTCAGAGACCAGATCCAAGAGCAAGAGCAGGTCCCAGGGTTCCATACCCTCACTGCAGTTCGGCTCCCTTCCCTCTCCAACTCGGAGGCAGACTTTGAGGTGAAGACCAACTGACCACCTCTGGTGAGCCATCTCCGGCCACAGCCAGAAGAAACATGGCATGTCTGTCCCCAGGCCAGACTTGTGGTTACAGTCTGTATGGTTCCTGCAGCACTGACCCCTCCAACTCTTTCTCTTGCCCTGGGGAATTTGGGACACAGAATAAAGGTATTTGCCCACACCTTGTCTAATGACTGCTTAGCTGGGGGACCAAGGCCAGGAGAGGGAGAGAGGGAAGCCTGAGGACATGGGGCTCCAGCTCACCCGAAGCCACCTCTGCTTGTCCCTATGTGGGCATAGGACTCCCTGGCACTGAGAGATCACACTGGACTTGGGGCTGGCTTCCTGCCACCCTTTCTTCCAGGCCTCGAGGATGGAGCTGCCTGCTGCTCCTCACCTGGACTCTTCTCTGCCAACTCAGTCAGGACCAAATTCTGCTCATTCCTGTCTCCTTCAGGAAATGCAGCGAGTCTTTCTGAGGATTTTTTTATTTTTATTTTTTTTTTGAGATGGAGTCCCACTGTGTCCCCCCAGGTTGGAGTGCAATGGCATGGTCTCGGCTCACTGCAACCTCTGCCTCCCAAGTTCAAGTGATTCTCCTGCCTCAGTCTCCTGAGTAGCTGGGACTACAGGTGTGTGCCACCACACCCAGCTAATTTTTGTATTTTTAGTAGAGACAGGGTTTCACCATGTTGGCTAGGCTAGTCTGGAACTCCTGACCTCAAGTGATCTACCCACCTTGGCCTCCCAAAATGCTGGGATTACAGACATGAGCAACCGTGCCCAGCCTCTGAGGATTTTTTTTTTAATCTGTGTAAAAAGGGAAAAGATGACAGTAAAATAACAGACATGAAAGTGTTGCAAGAATTCCCCAAAGTTTTATGTTATCTGTGGACCCTGCTCTTGGGACCGTAAGCAGAGCTCTGCCCTCATTTCTGTTGCCTCCATGTCATTCTAGACTCGTCGTCTTTGTTCTGCAGGGTCCTGCCCTGCTCCTCCATTTCTGGGGTAGGAGGGGATGCACTCCTCCCTCTAGTTATTCCTCTCAGGCTCCATCCTAGGAGACCCAGCCACACACAGGTACCAAGAGAGACAGCCCTTATGCACTAAAGAGCAAAAGATTATAATCCAATGTCCCCATCTTCTCCCATCTGCAGAGGCCAGACACCCCTCTAAGAAATGTTTAAGCCCACAGTCCCTGCTGGTCCCTGCTGGTCACCTCTGGCTCTCTGAAATCTGGCTTGTCCCATCTTCCCCCAGTCACTTAACTGAAACTCTGGGCACTGCTCATGGGTTGACTTTCACAGAGAGAGCTGAGGCTTGGCAGTCACATTTGGCAAGATCTCCCAAAGGCTAGGGTAGCAGGAGCATTCAGGCAAAGGCCATGGAGCAAAAGGCTCCACAGGGTCTGCAGGAGACTCTCTGCTGAGCAACAACCCCCACCCAGCCTGCACCCTGTCACAGCAGCCAGCTCATTCCCCAATGCTGGCATGTTCTTCACATGTCCTTGCCCCACTGGGAAGCCAGATCCAGAGAGCAGAAAAGGATCCAGGCAACCCCCAGAGAGGTTCAGCTGCAAAGATGACAGCCCATGACATTATTATGACGGGACCCAAACGTCTCCACTCCAAACTAGCATGTTGGCTTCACCTTTGCAGAAGAAATGGACTTGAAATGAGATTGGGGGATGAGCGGCCAGCAGGGGCAGGCTGTGCAGGACCTTGAGGGCACACAGAAGCTACGGGCCACCCAGAAGCCAATGCTAAGCCACTGGGAGTCACTGCCACTGCTCACCAAGCTGTTGCCACACTGGCCTCTTTTCAGTTCCTACAAGAGGCCAAGGTCTTTCCTGCCTTCAGCACTTTCCACATACAGTTGCCTCTGCCTGAAATGCTCTTGCCCCCACACCTCACTTTGTGGACTTCTATTTGTCCTTTAGATCTCGGCTTAAATGTCACTTCCTCAGAAAGGCAGTCCTTGACTCTCTCCCATCTAACTGCACCCACCGCATCATTTTTCTTCATAATCCTCACTGTAACATGTCTGTTTAGTTGCTTAATATCTGTCTCTCCTGCTAGGAGAGTTCTACAGGTTAAGGGACCCAGTAGTGGACACAGAGGATGTTGTGGGTGCCCAGGTGGCTTGAGACCAGGATGGTGGCAGCGGGGAGGAAGAGACATGAACTCTACAGACTTAAGGACTGGTGAGAGCCAAGCCAAGGGGCATGGAGCACAGGCCTTGGAAGAAGAAAAATGCAGTAGAAACTGGAGCTTCCCTGAAGACCAGAAGGAAATCCTTAATAGCTAGGACATATCAACATTCAAGTGATAGATTTTTCAACTGCAAAATGTCTTAGAATCGAGATGTCACATTTCACGTACAAGATGGACCTCGGTTCCCAGACAAGGAAATCAGAACCAAAGAGTAGTAAAGTGACTGACATGTAGTCACAAGGCAGGGGTGGGGTTGCAGCCGAGTCTGCCCAGTGACTCCAAAGGTGCTGCTCCTATGCACTGCACTGGAGAGACGCCCAGACAAAACACCGTAGGCCAAGTGAAGGTTATAGGAACTTGACACCCTGAGAATCTAAATCGGAAGTTAAAGGAGTAGAAACTCCCAGGCTTAGCTAACCTAAGCCTGGATGCTGTCCAGTTGGTGAGGAGGAAGTCTGGGCCAAGGGAGAGCCTCACCCTAGCAGAATCTGGCACTTTGGCCAGCAAGTCAACAAGGTGTTTTCTCGGCTGCACAGGGGTGCACACGACTTCTTAGTAGTAAATATAAGGCCAGAGGTTCAATCTTGCTTATGTCTCCATGTTCTGTCTACAGTGCTTTCTCCTACATCCACCCATCAGGAGGCATTGGTTCTCCAGCACCCGAGACCTCCTTCTCCTTTGCCTATCCAGACTCCATGGGGAAGCTGAAGGCACTCACCCCACTGGTGCCCCCTCCTCCTTCATGAATCTCTTCATTCCAGTTTACTGCTTCAACCCCTTCAGTGCTGGAGTGGGCCTGACAGTCACCCCCTCCTGTAGTAGCCTTAGGGCCCCTGCTGGTACCCCAGGCATTGGCACACAGACTCCGCTCTTGCTCTTGCAGTCCATCATTGAGCTCTAGGGACTCATTCAATTCTGGTGTGATGGCTGGTGCCTTTGGGGAGTGCTGTACCACTTTGGTATAATAGCCTCCAGAATTCCTCACTGGGCCCCCTCACCTTCTAAAGTTTTGGCATCAGCTGTGGCCAGGCAGTGTGAGCTACCTAGCTGAGAGTCTCCTGGAGTCCTGTTATCTCAACACGGAAAAGCTTGACCTACAAAAGATTCTAGCATCACTGTCCTGCTTCTTATACAAAGTATGGCCAGCCACTGCTGATCCCAGGAGGTACCTAAGGGCCTGGGAACATCTGTGTGCCCAGGCAGGACCCCCTTATAATCATTGCTCTGGATTTGGAGTGAGAAGTAAAAGGGAAGGCATCTTAGGGCCAGGAATGTAGTTCACTCTTTCTGAACTCCATTGAGGTGAGCTCTCCTAGACCACTGGAGGTTCAAGGGCCTGCTTATGCTTCAAGCATGCCTAAGATGCATCCAGACTGCCCTGAGCTGAACTAGGCTGGGAAGCAGATTTCCAAGGAAGTAAGCCTGCTCTGTGTACCTGGAAGCAGGAGGGACTAGCATTCCTAATCACCTACTGTGACCACTGCATACAAGAATTTGTATGTATTCTCATCTACTTTGTGTCACACGGTGGGATTTGGCAAAGGCTGCAAATAAGAACTAGTGTGAAACACCTACTGCATGTATTAACATATTAAGTGTATTGTAAGTGGGACTATGAGAATGTTAGTGAAGCACCTGAGGTTTGGTCTATGTCCTGCTGCTCACCACACAGAAAGCCAATCACCGAGAGGACAAAGATTGCCTATGAAGAAGACTTTACTCAGGTGCTGCAGCCAAGGAGATGAGCGCTCAGTCTCAAATCCATCTCCTTCACTAAAACTTGGGGTTTATGTACCAAGGAAGAAATGTAACAATGTGTAGGAAAACAAGGACTAGGGAGGCATCTGGTGCAGTGATCTTGTGAGTTTCAGTTCTCTGATACCTTTTTTGAAGGTCCTTTCCTGAGGAAGGAACTCAGATAAAACAAATACAAGTTTCAAGCTTTAACAGCAGAAGGATCAATTTCTGTGTTCCTACAAAGAACAGTCTATGGGAGTATTGGGCCGGTTTCAGTACTTCCTATTTATCAACTGCTCAATCATGCAGAATCCAGCTGTCAGTCTTTCTGGCTGCCTCATGCTGAGGAGGGGTGTCATAGGCAGCTCCATACCATGGGTGACCATGTGGCCACTGAGGAATCAAAGGTTAATCTAATATAGAGTTTTCTTCTTATGAAACACAATTTTTCTCTCTCCAGTCTGCCACGTCCACCAAAGGCAAATCACAGCGGGACCAATCTACCTCCAAAATAAGCTTCAGTCCCATATACTTGACCTGATTACCTGTACAAAGTGCAGCAAGCATCATTGCCAACATAAGCTCTCCGAAATTGACTTTGCTGGAACCTATCACAAGGCCATTTCTGTCCAAGCACTGGGAAAATAACCAGTTCCTCCAAGTGTGTCCCATTACAAAAGAAAACAGGTTCTTATTAAATGTATGCGAACAAACACATTCCCATGAATTATGAATATTCACAAATAGTTTCCAAATTCTGGAGAAATCAGGCATAGAGAGAGAAATGTGTTTCAGATTCTGTTTACAAAAGTATACTCTACTTAAAACACTTAAAGTATATTTCAAGGCTATAAATAGCTCAAAAGAAAAAAATTCTCCAGACTCTGAAAAACGGAAACAATCATAAATATTTCAAACAACAAAAGCCATTAAAAAATTATTTCAGTTGTTTATTAGTTCAGTCCATGCAATCAACTCCTGCTCTGTTTCATACTGGGATATGAACACATCACCCTTTCAATTAGTGCCCTGAAAGTTGTCTTTAATCCAATGGTACAATCTCCAAAGTTATCAGAAACCTGCATTCAAGAGTGCAGTGGGGCACCATCTTGGTTCACTGCAACCTTCACCTCCTGGGTTCAAGAGATTCTCACGTCTCAGCCTCCCAAGTGGCTGGGAGGCATGAGACACACCATGTCCAGCTAATTTTTGTATTTTTATTAGAGACAGAGTTTCACCATGTTGGCCAGTCTGGTCTAACTCCTCACCTCAAGTGATCCACTGCTTTGGTCTCCCAAAGTGCTGAAGTTACAGGCATGAGCCACCATGCCTGGTCCCAATTTTCTATTAAGGAGCAGATCAATACTCCAAGAAAACCCTGTTACTCCAACACATGGACCCAGACGCTGGCCTTGCATCACTGTCCTGAGGATTTGACTGGTATCAATGCTCAAAATTTATCAGGGGTTGATGCCTTCTTCAGACTCAAGAGTCAAAGCCCTGTGACTTAACAGCATAAGGATTAGTTAATAGGATATTTATACTACAGAAAGTCCTATCATTTTCTCTAACATGTTACAAATTAAAACACTGTGACTTGGTATTTAGGAATAACTGCCTGCAGCACTTCAAACCACTGTATTAAAGCAGTTAGGTTACTCATGGCCTATGTCTAATTGCTAGTATTGTAGTGACAGATCTGTGACCCACAACATCAAAAATGTGATAAGCCCAGTGCCAAACTTACCAAACTAAGACGGTTAACTTTTTCCTTCATCATTGAAGTATGGTAAATGCAAATATCAGTTTTGGAAATTCAATATGAGAAATAATCTCCTTTCACTTAAATACTATACAACAAAAAAGGACAAAGTAAGAACAAACACAGCTATTTTAAAAGCACATCGTCACACTTCCAAGACTGGGTTCTAGACACAGGACTGACAACTGATTAGGTAACTTTTACTGCGAAAATCTCCAAACCAGTGCAGCACCTGCACATATTTTGTTTTCAGGTTACACACATGAAGGTCAATCAATGATAAACAACTTGAGGTGAAAAAAAAAACAAATCACTAGAAAATATCCCCTTTTTATTACTACTTAATCCAAGCGAATGCCACTTTAAATTCGTTTGAGAGAAATTCTAATCAATATAATTTCCTTAAGGAAAGGCCAATCTTTCCTGTGTATCCATATCACAGTTTTTCTTCATCAAAGGAAATGATCTGAAACCAACCCAAACTATTGATTCAGTTGACTCACCCTGGAAACAAACATCACTCAAACAGTTCCACTCTCATCCACCTCTCCAAACAACAAAATATATAATGTACTGTTTCTGTTCAGAGCTTAAAAAAAAAATTAGTCTTTTATTTTTTAACTGTAGATCATCAGAGGCAAGCAAAACCAACCAAATTCCAAAAGGCTGGTGTGCTCCATCAATTCCTGCAGGCCCAACAAAGGTAGCCTAGGAATTCCAGATAAATAGAACAAATGATGACTTGCTAGAAATGCACAGAAAACTAACTATTCACAGAACCAAATAAAAACTTAAATAAAAGAAATTGTTTCATATATATATATATATATATATACACACACAAGCAAAACCCAAAGCGGAACAAACAGCAAACTAATGAAAATTAGAAGCAAAAATGAATAGGCAACCGACACCAATGTTTCCCCCTTTCAGTCTACCCTGGAGGCTACCATGCTATCCAGAGCCCCCACCACAAAAAAAAAAGTGACAAATATTTTATTCCGGATACACAATTCAGTACCCATAAGTCCAGTAATAACACCCCATACATTCTGTGCAATCAATAACACTAGGCACATGACCAGTAAGTCCTCCAGCACCAGCACTACTCATGCAAAACAGCAAACATAGTGTGAAGCAATGCAGGCAGGTATGTGAGATTTGGCTCCACACTAAATCTGGCTTCATGTTTAACTGTATTAAAAAAGAATTGCCAAACTGCTAATATATTTCTTTATAATATTTATTATTTTATCTTCATCAAGCCTAGAGCTTTAACTATGAAAATGTTAATTGGCCAAATTTCTCCAATTCTTTTTTTTTTTTTTTGAGACAGAGTCTTGCTCTGTCACCAGGCTGGAGTGGAGTGGCGCAATCTCGGCTCACTGCAACCTCCGCCTCCTGGGTTCAAGTGACTCTTCCACCTCTGCTACCCTAGTAGCTGGGACCACAGGCACATGCCACCATGCCCGGCTAATTTTTTTGTATTTTCAGTAGAGACGGGGTTTCACCATGTTGGCCAGGATGGTCTCGATCTCTTGACCTCATGATCCGCCCACCTCAGCCTCCCAAAGTTCTGGGATTACAGGCATGAGCCACCATGCCCAGCCTTCTCCAATTCTCTATCAGGTTTTAAAGACTATTTTATTCAGGTTTTAAAGAATATTTTATTATCTAAGCTTCTTCAACTTTCTTTTTTTTTTTTTTTTAGACAGAGTCCCACTGTCAGCCAGGCTGAAGTACAGTGGCACGGTCTCAACTAACTGCAACCTTCGCCTCCTGGGTTCAAGCAATTCTCCTGTCTCAGCTTCCCAAGTAGCTGAGATTACAGGCATGCACCAGCACACCCAGCTAGTCTGTATTTTCAGTAGAGAAGGGGTTTCACCATATTGTCCAGGCTGGTCTCAAACTCCTGACCTCAAGTGATCTGCCTTCCTCGGCCTCCCAAAGTGCTGGCATGAGCCACCACACCCAACCTAGCCAGTTTTTTCACAGCCAGTGAACTTCTGGTGCTCGCTTAAGGGCCTCCAAGTTAAAAACTTAGGTATTTTAACCAATAACTAAGAAATTCAGCTGTTTTCACCAACAGAATTCATTAGTCTGACTTATCAAAAAAATTGCAAAGAGTGTTTTATTTGGGCTGGGTTTATAGCTTTGTAACCTTCTGTGCCAAACCCTGACACCTCAAACTGTCTAGTAGAGACAAATATAGAATCCACACAGAAATGTATGCTGACAATTCTGAAGACAGTTCTATTTTCATTTGACGAATAATTTTAAAGCCAGTTTGTTTAGTAAACATTTACTTAAGTCACAGGAACTTGGAAATTGCTTAGATTTATTTACTTAATTTATGAGCACTCTTATAAACCAACACAACATATAACAATAACTGTACATACAAATGAACACATCTAGGTATGTAGACACACGCACAAATGAAAATCCAGTAGCTTTTTACCTTGGAACTTCAGCCATGCCATAGTGATACAAACTCACCAGTTTTACACAATTCCACTTTGTTTGCCCTGATAAGTAATCCCACAAAGGCTGTGAACCAAAATTTTAGGTAAAGCAGTTTCCATGGCAGTTTGATTTTTTAAAGGCCAAACCTCCCCAGACTACAAAGAACACTGGGGCTAAACAGCACCAAAGGAAACCATCACATATTAACCAGGCCTGACTCTGCTTAGAACAGTAGCACAAAAGCCTGGGCACATGCAACTCCATCCCACTTTCCCATTCAACAGCAAACTCCAGGTTCCAAACAATATTGGGGCCAGACAGTATTGCAAAAGATTATCAAACTGGATTCTAATTCCTCATGACTGTATCAAACACACACAATCACCAGAACGCTCTCCAGCTCCTGCAGCAACAAACTAACCCCAGAGTGTCCAAACTGACACCGTCAGGGTGCTTCCTGTCTTCTGTGTTTGGGCTTGATCAACCTGCAAATGGAAATTTCTTAAGGAATTTCCCAAATTGAGAGGAGCTGACCCCACTGTCTGGTACCCAAAAAAGACACTCACTTGCTGGGACACAACACAGTTACAAACAAGTCCCCAAGAGTGTCTATACTGAAACAGTCAAGGTGCTTCCCTCTCATCAGTTGGGCTTGTTCCCCCTACAAATTCACTGTAGTTAACAGTTAATTGTAGGCTTGTTCCACCTACAAATGGAGATTCCTTTAAAAATTTCCCAAATTGAGAGGAGCAGATCCTGCTGTATGGACCCACGAAGGACACTCACATATCTGGGTGCAGATGTCAAATTTCAAAGGCAGTTCTTCCAAAGCAATCAGGAATGAAGTTGGGGCTGGCTGTGGCAGGGCCAGAGGGAGACAGAAACTCGCCTCCAATCATAATTGGGTGGGCAGCTGCTTAGGAGGGCTTCTGAGACTCCCAGTCCACAGCAGCCAAGACACCACAAGCAATGTGTTCCCAGTCAGGGAACCAAAATTTATTACAGAAACCCCAGGGGTTTGGTCTAAGTCCTGCTGCTCACCCCGAGAAAGCTAATCACTGAGAGGACAAGTATTGCCGAGGGAGAAGGCTTTAATCGGGTGCTGCAGCAGAGATGAGAGCTCAGTCTAAATCCATCTCCCTGACTGACTAAAACTGCGGGTTTATATAGCAGGGAAGAAATGTAACAATGGGTAAGAAAACGAGAACTAGGGAGGGGGCCAAGGGACATCTGGTGCGGTGATCTGGTGAGTTTTAGTTCTCTGATGCTTTTTTGAGAGGCCTGAAGATCCTTTCCTGAGGAAGGAATGCAGATTAAAATATATATAAGTTTCAAGCTTTAAGACCAGAAGGGTCAATTTCTATTTTCATCCAAATGAACAGTCTATGGGAGTATTGGGCCTGTTTCAAGAATAGCCTGAAGTAGGAGCATGGCGGAAGCTGGAAGACAGCCCCACAAGTGCTGGGAGTACTGGGGAAGTTGCTCCATGTATTAACCTGTTAAGTATATTATACGTGGGGCTATGAGATTCTAGCTCTATACAGAGGCACAATGGTGTCCTCCTTCTGCTCTAAGTAACAGAAACCAACTCCAGTCAGTTTAAGCAAAAAAGGATAATTTTTGTTTTGTTTTTTGAGATGGCGTCTGCTCTGTCACCCAGGCTAGAGTGCAGTGGCATAATCTCAGCTCACTACAACCTCCGCCTCCCCAAGTTCAAACAATTCTCCTGCCTCAGCCTCCCAATTAGCTTGGATTACAGGCATATGCCACCATGCCCAACTAATTTTTGTATTTTTAGTAGACAGGGTTTTACCATGTTGGTCAGGCTAGTCTCAAACTCCTGACATCATGATCGGCCCGCCTTGGCCTCCCAAAGTGCTAGGATTACAGGCATGAGCCACTGCACCTGGCGAGAATTTTTTTTTTTTTTTTTTTTTTGAGGCAGAGTCTCCCTCTGTTGCCTAGGCTGGAGTGCAGTCATGTGATCCTGGCTCACTGCAACCCTGGCTTCCTGGGTTCAAGCAATTCTCCTGCCTCAGCCTCCCGAGTAACCACCCAGATAATTTTTCTACTTTTAGTAGGGGCAGAGTTTTGTCATGTTGGCTAGGCTGGTCTCAAACTCCTGACCTCACATGATCCTCCTGCCTCAGCCTTGCAAAGTGCTGAGGTTACAGGCTTACACCACAGTGCCCGGCCAAAAAAGGAGAATTTGTTATCTGGCTCTAGGCGTGTCTCATGGAATCTCCAGACAGAAATGCAACCAGGTCTCAAGGAGAACTTGAATCAAGGCCTGGTTCACTCCTGGAGTCCCTCTCTCTCTCATTCTTGCCCCTTTCGGCAGCCCAGCTCCCCCTTGCCAGTTCCGCTGGCAGAGGGCACCTTGGCACCTCTCATTAGTAGAAGCCCCTAAGCCAAAATGAAATAGTCCAATTTTACATTGCCAAAATTGCCAAAAAACAATTTTTTCAGCCCAGCTTGAGTCTGAGGCTCTATCTAATCAACTATAGCCACAGTGGTGGGTCACAAAACATGACCTCCTTGCTGGGATTCTTCCTTGCAGGAGGATGGTCATGGTGAATGGGACCAATACTTGGAAAGATGTCTATCTCGGGGAACTATCACTCACTGAGAAGGGGGTGGGTGCCTGGAGGCATTGGAAGCCTGTAGGTGCGCTGTGCCTTATGTCCATTGTCCCCTGAGACTGCCCTCAGGACAGCAGGAACAGCGCCTCTCCACTCACCACTGTATCTCCAGCACCTGCACAACACCTGGTCCACAGGAGGGATAAGATCAGTGGATGCTGAATGAATTATCTCTTTTTTGTTGTTGTTTCTTAAGACAGAGTCTTGCTCTGTTGCCCAGGCTGGAGTGCAGTGGCACAATCTCGGCTCACTGCAAACTCCACCTCCTGGGTTCAAGCGATTATCCTGCCCTAGCCTCCTGAGTAGCTGGGATTACAGGCGTGAGCCACTGCACCTGACAAATGTTTTGTATTTTTAGTACAGATGGGGTTTCACCATGTTGGCCAGACTGGTCTTGAACTCCTGACCTCAAGTGATCCACCCACCTCAGCTTCCCAAAGTGCTGGGATTACAGTTGAGAGCCACCAGGCCCAGCCTAATTAATCCCTCTACAACTATATAAACTAAGTCCTGTCATTCCCATCTTACAAATGAAAGAGACTGAGACACACGGAGATTAAGCAGTTTTTCTCCCATTTCACAGCTAGAGCTGGGGCTTGAACCTTCCAGATCAATCTAGCTCCAAATCCAGTGTTCTTTCTACTATTCATTCATTCACTCATTCATTCAACAAATGTTTATTGAACACCTACTCTATGCCAGTCCTATTCCAGGAGGTAGGGATAGGACAGTGAACAGACACAATCCCTTTCCTTCATGAAGCTTACAATCTAGGAGATAAAATTCCAGATTGATAAGAAAGATCCATAGCATGTCAGAAAGTGATAGTGCTAAGGAGAAACGTAAGGAAATAAAAGAAATAAGGGCAGAGGACAGGAAGTACTGGGGAGGTTGCAATTTGAGACAAGGTGGCCAAGAGGTCTCCCTGAGAAGAAGCCATTTGAGAACATTCCTGAAGGAGGGAGGGTGGGAGGGAGGGAGCTGTGTGGGTCATAGCATTCCAGGCAGATGAAGCTGCGGGTAAGGAGGCTCTGAGGTAACAGGAATTAAGCCAGAGAGGGCCTTAAGGCAACGGGCGGGCTCTGTTCCCCTGAGGAAGGTGGGCAGCTGGAGGAGCTCTCCACCTCCCGACTGGATCACAGCCACTGGGTTGAGAACAGCCTGTGTTGGCAACACGGCGCAGAAGCCTGGAGACAGCCCCACTGCCTCTGCGTTCTCCCACAGTACTCCCATTCCCCACCTTCTCGTGGATCTGCGGGTGGTTCATCCACACATTCCACTCCAGGCACGCAGCAACCTCCTAGTCCTGACCTTCACTTGTCCATGTGAATTACTAACCCAACAACCTCTGCTTGGAGGACAGAGTTCAACAGCCCTGTGAGGAGCCTGCCTTTCCACATGATTCCACGTTACCTCATAAGACCCAGAACTAGAACAGAAACTTGCCCAGTGTTTATACCGATGAAGCTTTTAGTTTTTTTTTCTCCCATCCAAAAAATTCCCTTCAAATCCCCAAGGAAAGGGGAAAAGGGAGGAAAATGTCATGGGTCGCCTGCTGCAGCTCTGCCTGAGACAGCTGGCCTATGGGTCTGGCTGGGACTGGACCCTCCTGGGGACCAGGGTGGGTAAGTAAAGGTCAGATGTGTGCAGGCGGAATCTGCAGCCAGCAAGCCCTGTGGGGCCCCTGGCTCCCTTGCTCCTGTGAGTCAAGCCCCTTTATTATAAAGGGGCTACCTTTATAATAATGCTCTGCAAAGTGGCAGGATGAACACCTGCAATGCCACCCCATTGTCTCCCCACCCTGCTCCTCCCTACCACCCTCCGATCCAGCCTGCCCTCACCTTTTTGGAGGGGAAGGACATCTAAAGCTGTGCCATCCAGTAAGGACACAGCCACATGACAGATGTGGTGCCTGGGCATTTGCAATGTGGCTGGGACAAATGAGAGGCACTGTAAGTGTAAAATACTAGCCACCAAATTTTCAAGACTTTTGGTTCACGCCTGTAATCTCTGCACTTTGGGGAGCCAAGGCAGGAGAATCGGTTGAATCCAGGAGTTTGGGAACAGCCTGGACAATAGAGCAAGGCCCTCATCTCTATTTTTAAAAATAAAAATAAAATACCCTGTGCAAAATAAACTGTAAAATAGCTCAACAACGTATAATGTATTTTGGAATTAAATAAAATATATTAATTTAACTGTACTAATCTTGTGGGTTTCTTTTTCATTTTTGAATGTGACTTTTCGACAAGTTTAAATTATATATGGGGCTCATGCTAGTGGACAGAGCTGTTCTAGAATTGTGACTGGCCCCCAGTCATCCCCATGGAACAAAGCGAAAAGATGCGAAAGCAGGTCAAGCACAATTATTTTGTGAACTGATAATGGCAAGATAAGTGTGATCTTGTTTTTCTTTTCTAGTTCACACATCAGGAGGAGAGAGCAAGAGACATCCCAGGGGCTGGTCCAGGAGATGGGCAGCTTATACCCGCTCCAGCCAGCCTGCCCTTCGCCAGTCCGGAGGGTAGTGTGTCTGTGGTGCCAGATTTGCCTATTACAAGCTCCAACGATGTCCCTGTTAAACTTCAGAACTCTCCATGGGCACCTTACACAGTCCAAGTGCCTCACTCTGGCCTTCAAGGCCGTGAACAGCCTGAGCCAAACTTGTCTTTCCAGCTTCCTGCTCAGAACCCCCACAGCTGTCCATTCACGCTTTCGTTTCATCCGCTAATCAATCATTCAACAAATATGTATTGATTACTTCCTACATATTAGCTACTGAGGTCATGATGATTAGCAAAAGAGGCACTGTCCCTGTACTTGCTGAAGACCACACATCTAGCAGGGGATGACAGGTAAGTACACAAAAGGCACTTAAGCACGTTGCAGTAAGAGTAGTTGTTGGGGAAGCACAGAGGCCATGGGTACACCAAAGAGGCACCTAAACCAGCCTGCAAGTCAGGGAGGGCTTCCTGGAGGAGGTGGCATCTCCATTGAAGAATGCAAGTCTGGCAGACTGAGGCTGGGAGTGGCAAATATCCCAGGCAAGGGACAACTCTTGAGTTCAAAAACTGGAAGAGCAGAGAGGAGAGCAGGGTGCCAGTGGCAAATGACTGGCCTGGTGCATATGGCAGGGGCTTTCTGAGCCTTGTGAAGGAGTGTGACATTGATTCTGAAGTATTTATTCTAGGAGCTCCTGTCTCCCACCCGAAAGACCTTCATCCCCTCACCGCCCCCACTCCACTCCCTGTTCACTCAAATCCTGCTTCCCCAGCAGGATCCAATCTGTGGGGTAAGCCAGGCATTTGAGGCTTTGAGAGAGAATGAGCATGGGGCTTGTGGAGGCTCCAGCCCAGGGCCAAAGAATGGAGGTACTGGAGCTGCGTTTGGGGGTCCGGTGGTGTTGGAATTTGCGGCTAAAGCTGAGTTTGAGGTTGGTGTTGATTTTGGGGGCTGGATTCAGGAACAGGAGTTGAGGTTCGGGCTGAATGTGAGGTTGGGACCCAGGATCTTAGTCAGGATTTGGGTTGGAGTTAGGAGTTGGGGGCTGAGGTTTCTAGCCAGATTTGGGGTTCGATTTGCAGCTGGAACTGGAATTGGGTTTGGAAACGGGGCTGGGGGTTGGGGCTGAGACATGCGGCAGGAGCTGGGGCCGGGGTGGAAGCTGGAAGTTCTAGCTAGGGTTTACAACTGCAGCTGGAGTAGGGAGCTGGTTTTGAAACTGGAGCTAAATCTAAATTAGAGTCAGAGCTGGGGGCGGGTTGGCGCCCAGGCTCTGGGGCAGATAGACGACATTACTCCTGCTGTCCAGGTCTGCGAATTGTGTTCCGAGCCCTAACAGCAGCAGACAGAAGCCCCTCCCTTCCCAGGAATGCCTCTGCCAAGCAGAAGGAGCAGTGCCACGTCAGCCAATCGGCTCAGGCCCTGCCCTGGAAACGACACCTGTTCATCCTCCTCCACCCACCCTCACCTGAGTGCAGGTTAGGCAGGTGAAGTGTCTCCCCGGAAACAGAGCTGGAGTGCCCCACCTGCTTGGCCCTGCCTTCTCGGATCGGATTCAGCACGTCCAGGCTTCTCGTGAGTTCCCCAATAGTCCCCCCACGCCTCACCGCCCCCACCTTCTCCCACTAGCTTTTCCTCTGAGAACCTCCACCCCCACCCCCAGCCTGGCCCCCACTGGCTCAGCACACCTGTGCAAGCACTTTCAGACCAGCGAAGCCACAGCCCAGGGGAATGCTGGGACTGACTCCCTGGCCACGCCCACCTCCCCGACTTCCTTGGGGACATCGGCACCAGCCCCCGCTCACCTGGAGGGTAGGGATCAGCCTCTGTAGAGGAGTCTCGGGGAGGACAGATACCTCGACAGGATGTAACCTGTGCACGGCCACATAATCATATTCCCAGAATGACCCAGGACCTCCGTCTTCTGCACTGTCCTGCCTTGGAGGGGGTAAATCGTTTTCATGTATTCAGAAAGCACGCTTTGAGCATCTATGCAGGCTCTAGGCCCCATTGGAATTCTGAAACAAAGATGTGAGGTGACTCATCCCCACCCCTCAAGATAAATGTTATTGTTCTCACTTTTCAGATAAGGAGACTGAGACTCTAAGAGATGAAACCCTCAGGCTTCCTGGCCTGTCCCCCAGGCCCCTCTCCTGGGCTCTGTAGGGTCCACACCCACACTTAGCACAGGGACTGGGCCTGTTTGCTTGTGTCTCTGTCTCCTGCTGCAGACTGGGGCTCCCTGAGGGCAGGGACCACATGTACTTTATTTCTGCCCAGTGTGAGACATGCTGTCCTCTGGAGGGCAGGTTAAATGAGCCACCACTGTTAGGTGCCTGGCCAGGCTCCTGCCAGTGGGAAGGACTGGAGCTGGGGTTCAAATCCAGAGCCCTCCTTCTTCCTTTGCTCCACTTTAGAGGAATCATGGAGGAGGATGGCATGGGGGAATGGCGAGTGTGGAGAAGAGCGAGGGGAGCAGGAAGACCAGTGAGGAGGTGGAGGCAGGCCATGGAGACCCCAGGGAACTGGCTGGAGAAATGTTTAGAGGTGGAGCCCGGGGACAGGACAGGGATTAGATACAGCAGAGGGAGGAGGAGCTTGCTGAGAGGGTGGTGATGCCATGCCTGAAGTGAGGAAGCAGGAGGAGCAGGTTGGGGTAAGATAACAAGCTTGGGTTGGGACCTGTTGCATCACAGGGACATCGAGGTGACAGTTGACTCAGGAGGGAGGTCTAGGCTGGAGAGAGGAATTTGGGAACTGGCAGCTTATATCACCAAACTTGTGGCTGTGAGATTGGATGTGATGTTAGGGGAGGGAGGGTGTTAGGGGTCTGGCCCTAACCAACAGAGGAGGAGGAGACACAGCCCTAAAAGAGAAGAGTCGAGGTCAGCCAGGCTTCTGGTTCCAGAAGGGTTAAGTCATAAGCACCCCCTCCATCCCCACAGCTCCCCCCCAGGAACCAGTGGTGACAGCTGAGGCCATGTGAGTCAGATCCTGAATGAGGCTTTATCTCTGGCTGATCATCCCATCATCCACCGTGGCACCAGCTCCCTCAGCCAGCCGCGATGGGACAAGCGACTGAGAGAGCCAGAGGCAGAGAGCTCAGGGCCTGGGTGAGGGGATTCCCTGGAGGGTTTGCAGGGGTGGGGAGGGGTACTCTATGGGCAGGGCACTCTCCTGGGGTCATTGAGAGGCATTCCCAAGGGACAGTGCTGCAGAAGGGGCTTTCCCAGGGGAGATTCGGGGTGACACCAGGGTGGATTCTCAGGGACCATCCCAAGGCTCCCAGGTGCGACCATGGGGGACAGGTGGGCTGGGAAGGTAAGACTGTAATCGTTCCCCTACAGGTGATGATGACCATATCCTGGACTGTGAGAGGAATGGGACTCCGGGCCTGTAACTGCCAAGCAGGTGGCAGGGGCTTCAGGCTGTGATCTGCACCCTCTGACCCCTGACACTCACCTCCTGCCCTGACCCCTGCCTGACCAAGCCATGTCTGAACAGGAGGCTCAAGCCCCAGGGGGCCAGGGGCTGCCCCCGGACATGCTGGCAGAGCAGGTGGAGCTGTGGTGGTCCCAGCAGCCGAGGCGCTCAGCGCTCTGCTTTGTCGTGGCCGTGGGCCTCGTGGCAGGCTGTGGGGCGGGCGGCGTGGCACTGCTGTCAACCACCAGCAGCCGCTCAGGCGAATGGCGGCTAGCAACAGGCACTGTGCTTTGTCTGCTGGCTCTGCTGGTGCTGGTGAAACAGCTGATGAGCTCGGCCGTGCAGGACATGAACTGCATCCGCCAGGCTCACCATGTGGCCCTGCTGCGCAGTGGAGGAGGGGCCGATGCCCTTGTGGTGCTGCTCAGTGGCCTCGTGCTGCTGGTCACCGGCCTGACGCTGGCCGGGCTGGCCGCTGCCCCTGCCCCTGCTCGGCCGCTGGCCGCCATGCTGTCTGTGGGCATTGCTCTGGCTGCCTTGGGCTCGCTTTTGCTGCTAGGCCTGCTACTGTATCAAGTGGGCGTGAGCGGACACTGCCCCTCCATCTGTATGGCCACCCCCTCCACCCACAGTGGCCATGGCAGCATCTTCAGCATCTCAGGACTGTTGTCTGCTGGCCGGCGTCACGAGACCACATCCAGCATCGCCAGCCTCATCTGACGGAGCCAGAGCCCTTCTTCCCATACCTGCCTCAGCGTCCCCAGAGCCGAGCCAGGGCGTGGATGCCTGTGGACACTGAGTATGTGCGAGTGCGTGTATGCCCCCAGCGGGGTCAGCCCTTCTGTGGGTGTGTGGCGTGTGCTTAAGAGCACACGTGTTCCCACACATCCATATCATGGGAAGGTCAGTGCGTGCCTTCTGGGACCTGGGTGTTTGTGTCCGTGGAACTGCCTGTCTGTGTCTCAGGTCAGCAGGCCCAGAAACACCTCATGCTGACGATGCCTGAGCCCCATTTTTAAAACCCCTCAAATCCAATCCTGTCCTTTAACATCCATCAGGGATTTCCATGGGGGTGACCGGTGCCCACCCAAGACCGCACCCGTGGTGCGGTCTTTCTAACTGCTGGCCAGGCAGAAAGAATATGGGCTGTGGAGTAAGACAGACCTGGAGGGACTCCTCCACTGTGCTAGCAGGTGGGGGAGTTGGGCGAGTGATTTCACCTCCCCAGCCTCTGTTCCTGGAGGTTCGTGGCTGTCGTGGTTGTGGTCATTGATTGTGAGGTGGAAGTGTCATTGTGTATCGAAGGCGGGGCTTGTGGCAGAGATGCAATAAAATGGCCGCTGCCGTTGTCACTGTCTCCACCTCATGATCTCACCTCAGAGGCCCTTCCTCCCCTACCCCATGCCCCGCCCCGTCCAAAGGGAGCTCCTCACTCCTATCTCAGCCTCATGCCTTGAAGGTCTCCTCAGCCAGGCCTGTGGTTTCTCCTCTTAGGTAGGGAGAGGATTGAGTGGATGGATGCCAGCTTTGGGAAGGTGGTGGGTTTCCAGGCCCAGGGAGGGGTGAGGGACCTGAGTCCTTCGCATTTGCTCACATGCTGTTTCAAGATGAGGCCTTACGTGTTGGGTGTTATCAGCCGGTTTCTCTGGTGTCTGCACCTCCCTTTGGCTGTGCCTCTTCCGTGGATTCCCTGAGGGCGGCTGGGAGGCTGCAGCTGCCTGCCCCACCTCTGAAACCAGAACATCCCGAGTCTGGGCAGTGGCTGACCCACTGGCCTGCTCTGGGTTCCTGGGCATGGGAGAGGTGTTTTTGTTTCGTTTTGTTTTGATTTTTTGCGATGGAGTCTCACTTTGTTGTCCAGGCTAGAGTACAGTGGCGTGGTCTCAGCCCACTGCAACCTCCACCTCCCGGGTTAAAGTGATTCTCCTGCCTCAGCCTCCCAAGTAGCTGGGATTACAGGCACCTGCTACTGCGCCCAGCTAATTGTTGTTGTATTTTTAGTAAAGACGGGGTTTAACCACATTGGCCAGGCTGGTCTCAAACTCCTGACCTCATGATCCTCCCACCTAAGCCTCCCAAAGTGCTGGGATTACAGGCGTGAGCCACCAGGCCCAGCCAGGGAGAGGTGTTTCAAACCCCCTGGGGTGGTGAGAGTCACTTCCTGCTTGGAGTCCAGCCTGGGAGGATCTTCCCTCCTATAGCGTGCAGTGACATTTCCTGGGTGATGGAGATCCTCAGGAAGCGCACTCAAATGTTTCATCACTTCCTGCTTCTCGAGGTGCAGACTGCATGAAGCCGGTGGATGATGCCCAGAGAGGCAGGGAAATGAGACCTATCTCCAAAGAGACATTACAGCAGAGCTGCAAAGGCTCTGACCACAAAAAGTTGGTTTACGCAGGCAAGGTCAGGGATGTCTCCTGGAGAAAACACCCGGCTGGCAGATGAGGGGAAGCCTGCTGCCAACGGAGCGAGGGAACAGCGTGCACAGACCCAGGAGAGAAAGACAAGGCATGTCCTAGAATGCCTTGTACAACAGAAACGGCTCCCCTGGGTGTTCCAGGGGCGCCTCATACCATATTCAAAACTGACCCTTCTCCTCTCATCTTGAACAGCTCCTCCGTCTCACCCGGAGGTGCCACGCTCAGGGGGCATCTAGGTTAGAGACTCTGGGCAGTGCTAGATGGCACCTGCACTGTCTCCTCAGTCAAGTCCAGTGACAAATCACCAACTCCTCCGGTTTCTGTCACACAGATTTGTCTGGCAATCCATATCTTCACGCTCACTGCCCAGAAGGGACCCTCTTCATCCCTACCCGAGTGGCACGGCAGGCTCCCTCTAGCTCCCTGCTTCTGCTCTTTTCTCTTCATTCCCCTTCCTGTGGCCATGCACACGCACATGCACATGCACATCCTTGAGCCAGAGTGATTGTCCTAAAGCTAAAGCGAAAACCTGCCTGAGAGCCAGTCTATGGCTGCCTACCCCTTCCAGGCTCCCTAACCTGGTTTGATCTCACTCAGAAAACCCCATGAGCAGCCCCGCTGAATTATTTCCACCAACTCCCCAGGCCCTCTCCCTTCTGCCAGCCTTTACATGTTCCATTCTCTTTGCCTTCTTGTCCTTCAAGAACCAGTTCTCCAGGGGGGTTTTCCTTGGCCCTTAGACCAGTGAGTTGCCCTCTTTCTATGCCCACAGCCTCCATTGTAGACTGGTCTGCAATTCTTTTGTGCCTTTCTCCTTGATCAGGTGAGCTCGTCCTAACCAGGTTGGCACTGTGCCCATCTGTGTATCCCTCACTCCCAGCATGGGCCTGACACAGAGTAGGTTCTTTATTGGGTGGATGAAGGACTCTGGCATGGCCTGATGGCAGTGTGTGTGCCTCCCAAGTAGCTGGGAATACATACATAATACTTTCGCTGCCTCCACTGCAACCAGAAGCCCGCTGGCATCTCTGTTCTCTCTTTGTAAAGCTGCTGCCTCCTGACTTCACTGCCCTCTCCTGTCCACTTCCCTGACCATCTGGTTAAGGTTCTGTGGCCCATCATTTCATCTGCTCTTTGACAGACTCCTCAGAGTCCTTAGCCCCCTGCCCTTGGGTCCCACCCTCCCAGCCAAACCCCCTCCATGGACAAATCCACCTATCTGTCTTGGATGCGCCTGCCCCACTGTGAGTGACCATTAGAGAAATCTGCACACCCAGACAGCCTACCGTCACTTGGGAACTCCCCTATCAAGTTCTCAGCTGAGACCAGGCATGGTGGCTCACGCCCGTAATCCCCACGCTTCAGGAAGCCGAGGAGTGTGGATCACTTAAGCCCAGGAGCTCAAGACCAGCCTGGGCAACATGGCAAAAACCCTGTCTCTGCTAAAAATACAAAAAAAAAAAGTTCTCCGCTGAATCTGCACTGCAGCTCGTCAGTGATGCTGCGTTTTCCTGGTCAGCTACTGCTCCCATAGTGACTCTGAAGTTCTCTCCACCCTCTTCAACCCCTACCCCACCCCGCCCCACCCCACCCCACTCCACCACATCCCCTCCCTCTGTGCTCACCTCCCACCCGCAACACCACTCTCTACAGAATACTTAGCCTCCTCCCTTTGTGTGAAGGTGACAACCCCCGACGGGAGCCCTTCACCACGGCACCCACCAAATCTCTCCTCCCTGACTCCTGCCTGTCCAATGACCTTGGCAGCCCAGTAGAGGAATTTGGACTTTGTCCTCAGGACACCAGAAAACATGGAAAGACTTCCACCAGGGGAGTAGGGTACCGTGGCCTGAATAGGATTTAGGACTTGCTGGCTGTCGTGTGCAGCCAGAGATTGGCCATAGAAGAAAAAGAATGAAAAGAAATGGCCAGTCAATCTCAATTGGCCACCTAGGGACAAGAAGCAGCTGGCCCAGCTAGAAAGGTTGCAAAGAGTATCCCAGAAAGAAGGAATAGCACAAAGAAGGGTCCAGACCTGGAAATCTAAATCTAAATCTAGCTCATGCCTGTAAATCCCAGCACCTTGGGAGGCAGAAGCGGGAGGATGGCTAGAGTCTAGGAATTCAAACCAAGCCTGGGTGATACAGTGAGGCCCCATCTCTACAAAAAATAATTAGCCATGTGCAGTGGCACATGTATGTATTCCAGCTACTTGGGAGGCTGAGATGGGAGAATTACTTAAGTACAGGAGGTTGATGTTGCAGTGAGCTGTGATTGCCCCACCATACTGCAGCCTGGATGAACTTGTGTCAAAAAAAGAAAAAAAAATAGGTGAGGTGGCTCACGCCTGTAAACCCAGCACTTTGGAAGGCCAAGGTGGGTGGATCACCTGAGGTCAGGAGTTCAAGACCAGCCTGGCTGACATGGCGAACCCTCATCTCTACTAAAAATACAAAAATTAGCTGGGCATGGTGGTGGACACCTGTAATCCCAGCTACTCAGGAGGCTAAGGTGGGAGAATCACTTGAACCTGGGAGGCGGAGGTTGCAATGAGCTAAGATTGCGCCATTGCACTCTGGCCTGGGCGACAAGAGCAAGACTCCATCTCAAAACAAATAAACAAAAAGATGAAAATAAAATGTAGGCAGGACAATACTAGAGAAACCCACAAGGTGTTATTAGAGGAAAAGGCTCATGGAAAGTGTCCTGGAAGGGGTAACATGGGAGCAGTGTCTTCTAGCTCTGAGTGATAAAGCCCAGCTCAGGAAAAATAGAAATGAGTGACAACTTTTTATTTTTATTCAAAATGAAAATAGATTAATTCCTGTGAAAAACATTATAACCAGATTACCCACTTTATTGATAGGAAAATATTTCATTAAGATGCTGGCCTGGCACAGTGGCTCATGCCTGTAATCCCAGCACTTTGGGAAGACAAGGTGGGCAGATCACCTGAGGTCAGGAGTTCGAGACCAGCCTGGCCGACATGGTGAAACGCTTTCTCTACTAAAAATACAAAAATCAGCTGGGCGTGGTGGCGTGCACCTGTAATCCCAGCTACTCGAAAGGCTGAGACAGGGAGAATTGCTTCAACCCGGTAGGCAGAGGTTGCAGTGAGCCAAGACATGCCGTTGCACTCCAGCCTGGGTGACAGAGTAAAACTCTGTCTCAAAAAAAAAAAAAAAAAAAAAGTAGCAGCAGCTTAGCACTGGTTTTCACCTGCTCAAATGTTACCATCTGGCACATTTGTAATGCTGGCAGGTAGGCAGGTCACACAGGGCCTACTGACCAGGGTTTTCATCACAGTCAGAGAGGATTTAAAAGAGTAGTGTAGGCAGGTGGGCCAATGTAAGCAAAGGTGGCTGGGGAAACTGCATGGGCAGTGATAGGAGGGAGAATAACATCTATTCTACGAGTAAAGTAGGGGAAGGCAAGAAAAGAAACCAAGAGGCCCTCTGGCCTGATCACAGAGGGCCTTAAGTCCACACTCAAGCCTTTGTTTGGCTTTGTCCTGAGAACAGCAGGGAGCCATTGAGAGTCATTGAGCAAGAGAGGGTTCATTGTCACTTTGGTGGCTAGTGTCAGGGAAGTGGGGATTGCTCCATCCCTGGCCAACCTTTAAGCCCCAGCCACCTCTGTCCCTGAGGTTCAAGACTCCGATGTCATAACCAGTCCTTAAGCTGTTGGGCATGGAGGTAGCAGGGAGTGGCCAAACACCAGAACTCAGAGGGAGAAGGGGTCCCTACTACTTTCTGTCCCCAGCTCTCCAGTCCCAGGCTGAATGTAATTGTCCTCGATGAAGCCATCATCATCCTCATCTTCGGCCACCTGTGGGCAGACCCTCCTTCCTGTCTCGGGCAGTGGGCGGTGCCGGTAGCTGGCATGGTATCGGCGGCAGAGGTGGCATTTGGCAGCAAGTGCAATGAGGAGAGAGAGGACCACAGCCCCCAGCACAACCCCTACCAGCACAGGCCATGCTAGAGCCCCAGTGCCTGGGCCAGGGGCCACAGCGGATGCTGTGGGGAGCTCCGAGGGCCCCACACGTGCTGCAGAGAAAGGGACAGCATTATAGGTGGGCCCCAGAGGGGGCTCCCTGGAGAAACCAAGAGGAGTGCAGGTAGGGTCCTTCCCCCAACCCCAGCAGCTAAGGGGAACCCCCCCACTCCCATTATCCTCCCACTGTCACTCACTTTTGTTTGTCTCATTCATGGAGGGGCCTGATGACACCAGTGAGTCTCAGCCTCCGCCAGAAAAAGCCCTGGGTCTGAGGAGGCCCCGAGAAGCCAGGAAACCCCAGGGCACAAGTCCTGGAAAATAACATAGGTCTGGGTGTCAGGGACAGTCACAGGGTGCACCTTCCAGGTCATACAGCCATGGTGGCACTGCACAAACTCCGAGGCCTGGACACCTGACCACAACAGCTGTCCACGGAAGAGAAACAAGCTGAGCCTACAGAAACTGGCTATTTATAAGGGACCATCACAGGGTTTGGCTCTAGAAGCTGCTAAAAAAAATTAATTGTAGAACTTACTGAGCATTCCTTACAATTCGGGCACCAGGCATCACGCTCACGACACCCAGTAAGATGGGTATATACATTATCCCCACTTTGTAGATGAGGGCTCTGAAGCTAAGAAAGGTGAACTGACTCAACCAGAGCGTCCAGGTTTGAACCCAGAGCCCAGTCTGTTGCACAGCTTGGTAAGCTGAGGAGGAGAGACGGGGCAGAGGTGGGTCCTGGCTCCCAAAGGTCAGAAAACAGTAGTTGCTTGGAGCTACCCAGCCAAAGCGGAGACCACACATGGGGAGGATGATGCAAGTCCCTACCAAGGACAAGGGCCCTGGACACAGCCAGAGCAGCCCTGGCCCTCTCCCTCTAAGTTGAAAGCCACTGCTGCCCACCTCTACCTTCAGCCCTTCAAGCAAACCCCTGTCCATTAACCTCTACTCACAGGAGGCCCATACTCTGCCCCCAGAGGGAGGCTTAAACCAGGGAGTATCCAAATGAGGATCACCTGAATCAGGAAATTATCGCCCAGGGCTGGGGCACCTCGAGGAGGAACACCTGAATTAAGGGTTTAGCTGGAGGAAGGTCATCTAGGCTTGGAAAACCTGGAGGAGGAGCACCTGAATCTGGGGAGTATCTAGAGGAGGAGCATGAAAGTTAGAGAAGTACCTGGAGGAGGAACGCTAGGGCTGGAGACTAGGGCTGGAGAGTGTCTGCAGGTGGAGCCCCTGAACCAGGGAGGCCTTGGAGGCAGAGTAGCCAGGCTAGGGAAATACTTAGGAGAGAAGTTGAGGGGAGTACCCTGGTATATTCTTTGATACAAGTGCCTTCAAAATGCCCCCCTACCTCCTCACGCCCAACCTGGCATCAAGCCCCATCAGCTCTTCCTCTAAGCATTTCTGGAATGACAGTAACCTCCTCTCCACCCCACTGCCACAGCTGAGTCCAAGCCATCTTCCTCTTGTACCCTGGCCATAATCTCCTAACTGGTCTCCCCACCTCTGGTCTCTTCCCCAGGGTGATGGGCCTACAACCCAAATCTGACCCCATCACTAGCCTGCTTAAAATCCCTTCAAAAGCTTCCTGTGCCCCACGGTGCCTTGCCATCCAGCACGCAGCCCTCAAGCCAAACTCTTCTTCCTCCTCTTCTCCCCAGTTCCCTCCCCAGCACTTCAGACAGATACACACAGGCCCCCCTCCCATTCACCCACCCTCCTGCTCCCTGGCCACGCCCTCCTCAGCTTTGGGGGCCCGTTTGTCAAGGCCAAATCAGACCATACGTGCCTGTGAGGTTGTCCCTGAATCTACCCTGGGTGACCTGTCACCATCCTGCCCAGTCAACCACCAGTCAGAACCAGTCATTGCTAGGTGGGCAGCTCCCTGGGGGTTGAGGGGCAAGGGCTGGCTGAGGGATCTGTACCCGGGCTGGTGCTGCAGGGAGCTGGGCAACTCAGCCGCTCAGTGCAGTGCTTGTGAAATCGATGAGGGGAGCGGAAGAGATGTCCTGGGAAGGAGAGGTCAGCTGCTCATTCATTCCTCAGCCTGCGGTGGACCTCATCCTAGCACTTGGTCTGAAAAACGTGAGAACGTGCTATACTGGGATTAACTGAATTCAATCTGACGTTTCTAAGGTTGTACTCCTATTCCTTTCCTCCCTATCCTGTCCCTGTGAATTCCCAAGAAGACGCGCACACACTAACTTTCCAAGGGCACATAGACACTGTACAACAGGCCTCTGAACTCACAGCCCACACTGACCTGCCCATCACACACACACACACACACAACCCCTCCCCCAAGGTCACACTTTCCTCCACCAGTAAACACACCCTCTGATATGCACAGACACCTACCCCCACTCTGTTGTGTAGCTTCTTTCCTGCTGCCAGGAGCCCCTGGGGATCTGTGCAGGGCCTGGGTACCCCCTCCCCAGCCCCCCGGGCCTTCTCCTCGGTTCCCACCTTCAAGAACTGTGCACAGTCCACGGAATAAGCTTCCGGCTGGGGCCGGCAGAACCTGGACAGGTGGGCGGGCCAAGGGCAAACGACTCACCTGCAGAAGCAGCGAGGGCGGGGCTGCGGCTGCAGGTCGGGCAGAGGGCGGGCTACAGGCAGCGCCTCCAGTGGGGAGGGTTCATTTTACATCTCCCCAAGCTTTTGCCAAGAACTTTATGGGTATACGCCTCACTCTCCCCCCGTAACACTGGGGGTTTGTACAGCTGGGACCCAGAGAAGGGTCCAGCGGGCCCTAGAGGGGCAGACACCTCAGCAGGCAGGTGCTCAGGCTGATAAACAAGTGAACTTCCGGTGGCTGGTACAAAGTCCAGAGTTGAGGAGGGAGCTTTGCAGGCCTGTAAGGGTGGTGGGCTGGAACCAGGGCGGGTGGGGACAGCATTCGTCCCAGGCAAAGCTAGAAAGTCCAAGAACACTCCAAACTTGCCTGTCAAATGTGTAAGTGTGTAGGGAGTGAGGGGTGGATCTGGATGGGGGCTCAGCCTTCACCTGGATCTCAGGATCCTGTGACCCCACCAGCCAGGCTCTGAACCTCTCCCGGTTGCTCTCTGATTCCCTTTTGCCCTACTCCTCGTCTCTGGGCCTGGTCCCCTTTGTTCTTTGAGTTCCAGTTCAGGAGTTACCTTCCCTGAGCCCTCCCTCTACCCTGCAAGCCCCCACTCTCCACGCCCAGATCACCCACTATCGCAGCATTTCTCATTATCTTGTGATTCTTCGCTCTCCCGGGGTCAGAGGGGCAGGCTTGGGCAGCCTGTGGGCTCCCGGCACAGTACTAACCCAGGGCAGCCTCCCCGTAACTACCTAAGGGAGGAAGGACAGCATGCGCCAAGGTCTGGAGGCCCTGAATTCACAAGGACAGAAAGGGCACTGTGGGAGCAAGGGCTGCAGAGAGGCCAGGCATGGTGGCTCATGCCTGTAATCCCAGCACTTTGGGAGGTCGGAGCGGGTCGATTGCTTGAGCCCATGAGTCAGAGACCAGCCTGGGCAATATAGGGAAACCCCATCTCTACTAGAAACACAAAAATTAGCTGGGTGTGGTAATGCTCACCTGTACTCCTAGTTACTGGGTGAGCTGAGGTGGGAGGATTGCCTGAACCCAGGACTTTTAGGCTGCAGTGAACCATGATTGTGCCACTACACTTCAGCCTGGGCAACAGAGGAAGACCCTGTCTCAAAAAAATAAAGCGGGGGCTACAGAGTGGGGTTGCAAACAAGGCATGGTAGGACTGTGGCTGGAAGGTGGGGGCCAGTTCACGCTTGGCCTTGAAGATCTTAGGATGAAATCTGAACGCTCAGGGCCATCCCTTCCCACCTTTCCTGCCTCCTCTGTGGCAGCTACACCAAACTATTTTCTTTTTTTTCCTTTTTTTTTTTTTTTTTTTTTTTGAGACAGAGTCGCTCTGTCACCCAGACTGGAATGCAGTGGCGCGATCTCAGCTCACTGCCACCTCTGCCTCCCGGGTTCAAGCTTGGGATTACAGGCACGTACCAACATGACCAGCTATTTTCGTATTTTTAGTAGAGACGGGTTTTCGCCATGTTGACCAGGCTGGTCTCAAACTCTTGACCTCAAGTGATCTGCCCACCTCAGCCTCCCAAAGTGCTGGGATTACAGGCATGAGCCACCATGCCTGGACACCAAACTATTTTCTATTCCCAGAACCCACCATGCTCCCTCATCTCCCTGGCTCTGCAGGCTCTGCTCCCTTTTCCTGGGACTCCTGCCTTCGCAACTCTCCCCTGTGCCCCTGCAGATGTGGCCTTTCTCCCCTGTATCCCTGAACACATAGGAATGTGATTTTCTCTTTAGTTTCCCCTGCCAGCCTGTAAACTCTGGGGGAGGGCTCTGCATCTGTCTTATTTCCATCATATCCTCATATCTAAAATGGCAACAATACACACTTCTGAAATGAATTTGAGGAAAAGGAGGATTATCCTGGATGAGGCAATGAGGCACCAAGGAGGGCTTAGGGTTTTACTTTATTTTTGAAGCAAGGAAATCATGAAATTCCACTGATATTAAAAACCTACCTTGTCCTAGACACTGTGCCAGGTTTTGTTAAATTGAGGTGTTCATATTCCATAACCTAATTCACAGTCCATAAAATTCCCCATGTTAGCCATTTTCAGGTACACGATTCAGTAGTGTTTAGTACATTCATAATGTCATGCAACCATCACTCTAATTCTAAAACGTTTTCATCACCCCAAAGGGATACTCCTGACCAATTAAGCAGTATATTCTCCGTGTCCCTTTCGACCATTAATTTGTTTTCAGTCTATGGATTTGCCTGTTCTGGATATTTCATATAAATGGAATCATATTTGTGCCAGCTTTTTAATGAACGATTTCACTTCATCCTTGTAACCATGCTATGAGATAGATGTTAACTGTCCCTTTAACAGCAAAGGAAGACGAGGCTGTGAGAAGGTTAACTGGCATGAAGCCCTGCAGAGGAAAACAAACAGAGGGTCTGCACGTCCATCATTCAGGAGTTTATTCATTAAATATTTTTTGAATGGCCACCAGAGTCACAGCCAGCCCACATGTCACACATTGCAAAATGGCAGATGCCAACCTGCTGGATGGCCCCACATCGTGGGAACAGAGGGCAGACTGGGTATCAGTACCCGCAGCTCCTCGGCCGGAAGCTCTAATGCAGTGAACAACCTTTACAACCTTCTGTGGCAGTCCTGACCGCCATGAGGTAGGCTCTGTGCTAGCTGCTGGGACAGTTTGTGCCGCCATAAAGCTTCCATTCTGGTGGATAGGATGAGCAATACACAAAGAAATAAATAAGATTATTTCAGATAACACTGAGTGTTGGGAGGAAAACAGCTTCATGATAGCCTCATGTGAGTGTAAGAGGCGGCTGCTACTTTAGATGGAAGAGGGGACTCACTGAAGAGGGCAAATTTGAGCTGAGATTGGCTAAGAGGGAGACAGTGACTGTGCCAGTATCTCCGAGCAGAGCATTCCAGGCAAAGGAAACCGCCAGCACAAATGCTGAGATGCAGGAGCACGGCTGGCTTGTTCAGCCACAGCAAGGTGGCCCCGAACAGAGTACAGAAAGAGAGGGGCAGATCCAAGGGGCTACACTGGGGGCATGTCCAGAGCTATTCCTGAGGGGACTCCTCGGATCTCTCTGGGAGATGGGAAGCTGACGGAGGTTGGAGCAGAGGACTGCTCTTTGCATTGTAAAGGAACCGGTCTGTCTTCTGCATGAAGTACGGACCAGGGGAGGCCGGGGTAGAAGCAGAGGGCAGGTTGGGAGGCTGCTGCAATCACCTAGGGGAAAGGACATGTGGCAGCAGGGAAGTCCAGTGGAGGTGGGGACAAGTGCTCAGACTCCAGATAGATTTTGAAGGTGAAGTTGACACAATTGGCTGATTAATTGTGGGCCTTTAGAAAAAGAAAGGATTCAAGGGTAACTCCAAAGTTTGTTTTTCTTTCTTTTTTTTTTTTTCTTTGAGATGGAGTCTCACTCTTTCTCCAGGCTGGAGTGCAGTAGAGCAATCTCGGCTTACCACAACCTCTGCCTGCAGGGTTCAAGTGATTCTCCTGCCTCAGCCTCCCGAGTAGCTGGGACTACAGGTGCACACCATCATACGCAGCTAATATTCGTATTTTTGGTAGAAACGAGGTTTCGCCATGTTGGCCAGGATGGTCTCGGTATCTTGACCTCGTGATCCACCTGCCTCGGCCTCCCAAAGTGCTGGGATTACGGGCGTGAGCCACAGCACCCGGCCAACTCCAAAGCTGTGGCCTGAGCAACTTGAAGACTGGAGCTGTCATTTAATGAAGTGGGAGGAGTCTAAAAGGGCAGCTTTGGAAGGGAAACTAGGACCTCGGTTTTGGACGTGTTGGATGCCTGTGAGCTATCCTGTAGCATCCTAAGTACAGTGTAGCATCAAGTGGCTTGGATGCAACCGGCGGTGGAGACTAGAAACACACCCTTAGGAGCCAACAAAATGTGATGATTTTCAAAACCAGGCATCTGGATGAGATCCCCAAGGATAAGTGTAGAGAGAGAAGAGCCCTAGATGTGCCAGGAGCAGAGGTCAGGGTGGGGAGGAAAAGCAAGAAAGGAGAACAGGGAGGGCCCACGTGGGAGGAAGCAAGTACAGGAGGTTCCTGGCCGGGGAAGAAAGTGTTTCAAGGGCAACGGCTTAGCTAGCTTGGTTAGTCAAATGCTGCAGGTAAGTTTGTGAAGATAAGGAGTGAAAACTGACCTTTGATGTTGGCAAAGTGGGGATCACTGGTGACCTTGACAAGAGTATGGTTTTTTGTTTTGTTTTGTTTTGTTTTGGCTTGGTTTGGTTTTTTTGAGACGGAGTCTTGCTCTGTAGCCCAGGCTGGAGTGCAGTGGTGTAATCTCAGCTCACTGAAACCTCTGCCTCCTGGGTTCAAGCGATTCTCCTGTCTCAGCCTCCCAAGTAGCTGGGAGTAGGCCCCGCTGGCACTAGGTCTGTGATGGGAGCCTTAGGAAGCTTTCCCCTGATGGCTTCCATTTATCCAGAGATACAAGAAGCAGTGTCCTCAGCTGAGTGAAGAGCAGGAAGAGGGTGCTGAGACCGAAGAAGAAAAGAGAAGGTATGAATTCACCACCCCAGAGCATGGCAAAGAGAATGGACCCAAACCGTGTAATGGGCTTGCCAGACAGCCTCAGGCCCCCTTTAAGGTAGATGGGCAAGGTCAGTGAGGGTGTCTGAGAGTTTTCCTTTTCTAGTCCCTCCAAGCGCAGGTGGGGAGACGATGGAGAGAGGGGTTTCACCAGGATTGCGGATTTGCTGGGCAAATGTGATAGAGCAAGAGCAGGGCGGGCAAGGGAGCTGAGCTGCAGGCTAGGGAGTGGTTGTAACGATGGACCACAGCATCTGGAGAGGGTAAAGGGGCAAGTGGGGACAGAAGGGTCTGGGGAACCCAAAAAGGTGGTAGGATCAATGGATTTTCGGATGAATTGCTGGTGTACTAGAGAGTGAGTAGAAAAAAATGGATAAACAGGAGGTAGCAGGCAGATGGCAGCAGACAGAAACTGAACTTATACAAGGGATGCAGGGTTTTTTGGGGTTTTTTTTGTTTTGTTTTTTGTTTTTGTTGTTGTTGTTGTTGTTTTGAGACAGTGTCTCATTCTGTCACCCAGGCTGGAGTGCAGTGGCACGATCTCAGCTCACTGCAACCTCTGCCTCCCTGGTTCAAGTGATTCTCCTGTCTCAGCCTCCCAAGTAGCTGGGACTACAGGCATGAGCCACCACGCCCAGGTAATTTTTATATTTTTAGTAGAGATGAGGTTTCACCATGTTGGCCAGGATGGTCTCGATATCCTGACCTCGTGATCTGTCCGCCTCAGCCTCCCAAAGTGCTGGGATTACAGGTGTGAGCCGCTGTGCCCGGCCTACAGGTGTTTTATTTTGTTTTGTTTTGTTTTTTAGAGACGGGGTCTCACTTTGTCCCAGGCTAGAGTGTAGTGGTGCAGTCATAGCTTACTGAAGCAACTGTCTCCTGGGCTCAAGCAATCCTCTTAGGTAGCTGTAACTACAGGCATGTGCCACCACACCTAGCTAATTATTATTATTTTTTTTTTGAGACAGGGTCTCCCTTTGTTGCCCAGGATGATCTCAAACTCCTGGCCTCAAGCAATCCTCTCACCTCAGCCCCCCAAAGTGCTGAGATTACAGGTGTGAGTCACCACACTGGATGCAGTTGTTGACAGAGACAAGTCCTAGGATATGAACCATGGAGTGGCCCCAAGGTGCCGTCTACAGACTAGCGGTGGTTTCGCTCTTATCCAAAGCACATGTTTAGCTCAACCTTCTAAATCAGAGGTCTAAAGATAACATTCACAAAACTCTATGATCAGTGGCAGAGCTAGGATCCAAACTCAGGCTTCCGACTCTCGGTCCAGCACCTTTTCAGTTGCAAAGCAACTACGTTCCTCTGCTCCTATGAGTAAAACTCACCAACCAGGTGTTGGACTCCTCATAGTCTTTGGACTGACAGATCGCAATCACCTCCTTTAAAAAATGTGATTATATTTCCTAAGAAAACTCAGGGTGCTGCCACCAGAAGATCAGGGAATGGGTGCTGAGCAAGCAAAAAAACCCCGAGGTGCCCTAACCCCTACCCACATCTGCTCCCTTCTCCATCAGACACAAGCCCTCCCTGCAGCAGACAGGACTTCTAACCTGAGGGCCTTAGCCTTGGGGTAGCTGCAGAGCCTTTTTGAGAAGCCGATGAATGCAGGAAAACACATGTGTGCAACCAGTCACAGATATGCTCACAGGCCCGATGCTAATAAGATGCTCCATAAAAATTTGTTAGATGAATGAATGGTTAGAATTCCAGGCAACTCACTTACTTACTCCCAATTAAGAAATGGTGTTATGGGCTGGGTACGATGAGGCATGCCTATAATCCCAGCACTTTGGGAGGCCGAGGCGAGCAGATTGCTTGGGCTTAGGAGCTGGACAACATGACAAAACCTCATATCTACAAAAATTAAAAGTTGGCCGGGTGTGGTGGCTCATTCCTGTAATCCCACCACTCTGGGAGGCCAAGGCAGGTGAATCACGAGGTAAGGAGATTGAGACCATCCTGGCCAACATGGTGAAACCTCGTCTCTACTAAAAATACAGAAATTAGCTGGGCATGGCAGTGAATGCCTATAATCCCAGCTACTCGGGAGGCTGAGGCAGGAGAATCACTTGTACCTGGGAGGCAGGGATTGCAGTGAGCTGAGATTGTGCTACTGCACTCCAGCCTGGTGACAGAGCTAGACTCCGTCTCAAAAAAAAAAAAAAAAAAAAAAAAATAGCCAGGCATGGTAGTGTGCACCAGTAGCCCCAGCTATTAAGGGGGCTGAAGTAGGAGGATTGCTTGAGCCCGGGAGGTTGAGGCTACAGTGAGCTGTGATTGAAGCAATGCACTCCAGACTGGACTAAGACCCTGTCTCAAAAAAAAAAAAAAAAAAAAGAACTGATGTTAACACTTTCTACTCTGTGTGTAGGGACCTCTGTTCTGTTGTAAGCGGATGCCCCTTTTGAATCGTTAGAGGACACCTTGCTTGTGTTTGTAAGCCTCTGGAGGAAGGCTGTCCATTTCCCAGGCTTCTGGCCTCTTCCAGCCTCTCAAAGAGGAATCAGCACCTCCTTGGGATTTAGGACTGTCCTTAGGGACACCATATTCTTCCTCCTTCATTCAAGCTCCGCCTTCCCAGAAGACCGCCTTTCCCTATTCCTAGTCTGCCCTTCCTAACCTCCTAGACACACCCTGGTGTTTGAAGCATCCCTGCAGTCCCACTGATGACTGGGCTTGAAGCTTGGTGAAAACGAGCCCTCTGACCCAGTTATCCCTGAAAAGTCACAGTTCCCTGATGTAAGTTCAAAGGGTCGATCCTCAGTGGAGCTTCCCAGGAGACCTCACACTAGGGAATGTTTCGCAATCACAACTTCTAGGGTTTCCTCACTTCTTCAGGGGAGACCAGCCTATCCAGGGCCATGTAGTCCATGAAGCCCTTAGGGGTAGAGCTCACCAAGCCTCATGCATCACCAACCACACCACCCTGAAACTCCAGTACAATTACCTCATGGAGTTACCGTGTCAAATCCAACATCAGCATTCATGGGACAGTTTCTTCCTAAGCCACAAACTCCACCTCATCACATCTGACCTAGGAAGATAATTAGACATCACACATGCACAGTGAAACAATGGCAGTCTATGAACCCCTTGGTTATTATCTCTGGGGTAGCTGGGTCTTGCAAGAACAGAGCTCAGCAGGCCTGCCAGGGACTACCACACCCTCTCCTGAGGATGTCATGTCCATGCAGCTGGCGAGAGGCCACAGACCCACTGGACAGAGCTGCCCCACCACATTGCCCCTCCCAGCCCTGCTTCCCTGGGCCCCAGCAATACCAACAGTCATCTCTGCCACATTCTTGTTTTCTCATGGGTGCCCTGTTAGAAAGGGGAAAGGAGGGCCGGGCATGGTGGCTCACGCCTATAATCCAAGCACTTTGGAGGCCAAGGCGGGCGGATCACCTGAGATCGGGAGTTCAAGACCAGCCTGACCAACATGGTGAAACCCTGTCTTAAAAAAAGAAAAAAATTAAGATTTAAATTTAGAAAACATTTTTTTAATTTAAAAAAAAAAAAAAAAGGGTAAAGGAGGAAAGCTGGTGCCCACCTGAGCCCCCAGGGGTATTGGAGCAGTTCCCATAGAGAAATCCTCTGGGGGTAGGCACCACTTAAGCCAGCGGGAGAGGTCTCTCCCCCGGGAGCAGGAAGCCCACGCCGGCGTGCTGGTGCAATAGCACACTCTGACTCCTGGGTAGGAACAAGTGTCCCTCCCTTAGCATGGGGGCAAGGGTGGAGCTGGCAAAGCACCAATATGCCTTCAGGGAGAAAGGGCTAGGGGAAAGAGGAGTTGGGAAGCAGCCTTCAAGCCCTTCCTCGTCATCCCTGTGTCACCACGAAATAAATTATGCATCATGAGCACTAATGGACTTATGTTGTCTCTACCTCTTATCCTCAAAGTAAGACTGAAACCAGGGGTGGCAGCACACACCTGTAGTCCCAGCTACTCGGGAAGCTGAGAGGGGAGGGTTGCTTGAGCCCAGGAGTTCGAGGCTGCAGTGAGCTATGATCGTGCCACTGCACTCCAGCCTGGGCAATAGAGCGAGACTCTATCTCTAAAGTAATAGTAATAATAAATAGGCCGGGCGCGGTGGCTCAAGCCTGTAATTCCAGCAATTTGGGAGGCCGAGGCGGGTGGATCACAAGGTCAAGAGATCAAGACCATCCTGGTCAACGTGGTGAAACCCCGTCTCTACTAAAACTACAAAAAATTAGCTGGGCATGGTGGCACGTGCCTGTAATCCCAGCTACTCAGGAGGCTGAGGCAGGAGAATTGCCTGAACCCAGGAGGCGGAGGTTGAGGTGAGCCGAGATCGCACCATTGCACTCCAGCCTGGGTAACATGAGTGAAACTCCGTCTCAAAAAAAAAAAAAAAAAAAGTAATAATAAATAAATAAAGATTGAACAACAAGAAAGCAACCCCCACGTGGGGCTCCTGCAAAGAATGCATGGCTGTGGCCCATGGCAGCTTTCCCTCATAGATTGTGTTTTGTATGCTAAGTAGGCTGCTGTTGTTTGAGGCAGAAGGACAATGAGTCACTTGTGTCGTGTGCTATTGGGTGTGCTATGCTTCTAGGATTTCGGAGTGACCTGGGGTGAAGCAAGGACCTGGTGGAATTTAAAGGCAAGACATCCTTAAAATTCATGCCTGCCCATCTCTCCTGGTCGCTGGGTACAAAAGGGTTGGTTTTCTTAAATCATTTTTAAGAGTTTGAGGGGTGACATGCAGATGACAGCAGCCTCCCTGAGTGTACTGGCAGAGATTGTTAGCCTTCCAGTCTAGGTAGAAGGCCTTGGGCATAGTTAAGCTCTCTGGCTGTGGATCAAACTGTCTGGGGTCAAAGCTGAACGCCACCACTTAACTAACCTGAGGATGCATCGGTTCCCTCATCTGCAAAATGGGGACAATTATAATGACACCCATCTCAAAAAGCTGAGAGTCCACGGGGTGTAGCCAACACCTTTTCCTGGCACCTGTAAACGTGCAGCAACTGTTAGCCATTGTAATTGAGGTTTTTTGGTGTTCTAGCATAAGACTCTGCATTGCTGTGTAAACTTCATTCTGACCAGGTGGGTAAAAGTTTGTTGTGCTTTACGAAGTATGGTCTGAGTTTCTAACTGCCTGAACCCTGTGTGAGGGTTGATCTCAGTTTCTGACCTCATAGGACTCCTCGGGGCCAAATGGCCTTTGTCAAGCAGTTTGTATAAAGCCTTTCAAAGCCTTGTTGAATTAACTGGGGCTTCCTTTAAATAAGGGCTTGTTTTTAGAAGCTTTCTTTTTCCAACAAGGAAAAGAACACAATGGATTCCAAGTAATCTGCAGTCCTCATCACAGCTTGTCACAAACACCTGGCACGTCTTTTCTGACCAGAGTGAAAACACACACACACACACACACACACACACACACACACACACACACGCTAGCTTCAGGGACAGCCTCAGCCTGATGCTCCAAAGGCATTTACTGCGAACTTCTTCTCACTACAGAGTTATTTCCTGGAAGAACAACAAAAATTGTTTTTGAATTGACAATATGGCTTCAGTTGCTGCTGAAATTAAGTGAAAGTACCATTGTTACTATTAACCTAAACAAAATCCTTTTTTTTTTTTTTTAGATGGAGTCTCCTCTGTTGCCAGGCGCCAGGCTGGAGTGCAGTGGCACAATCTCGGCTCACTGCAACCCCTACCTCCTGGGTTCAAGCAATTCTCTTGCCTCAGCCTCCCAAGTAGCTGGGACTACAGGCTTGTGCCACCACACCCAGCTAATTTTTGCATTTTAGTAGAGACAGGTTTCACCATGCTGGCCAGGATGGTCTCAATCTCTTGATCTTGTGATCCGCCCGCCTCAGCCTCCCAAAGTGCTGGGATTACAGGCGTGAGCCACCACACCCAGCCAACCTAAACAAAATCTTAAAAGAATTACTTTGTCTTTTTTTGGACAACAAATAATAGATCTTTTTCCTTTCTTTGCTGATCAGCATGAAGAATGGTTTACCAGTAAAGTCAGTTTTGTTCCTAAATGGGGTTAAGGGTTACTTATTTCAACCAAAAGAAAACTTTATAATTTGGCCAGGTGCAGTGGCTCACGCCTGTAATCCCAGCACTTTGGGAGGCCGAGGCGTATAGATCACAGGTCAAGAGATCAGGACCATCCTGGCCAACATGGAGAAACCCGTCTTTACCTAAGATACAAAAATTAGCTGGGCTTGGTAGCGCACGCCTGTAGTCCCAGCTACTCAGGAGACTACGGCAAGAGTATTGTTGAACCTGGGAGGCGGAGGGTGCAGTGAGCTGAGATCGTGCCACTGCACGCCAGCCTGGACAACACAGTGAGACTCCATCTCAAAAAAAAAAAAAAAAAAAAGGGCGGGGAGAGAGAGAAAACTTTACAATTTGTTTGGGCAACATTCACTTGGTTCTTTGAAAAGCAATTGTGACAAACGGGGAGAGAGTTAAGGCATTTATGGCATATACAAAGATGCCAGCATTTGGAGTTGCACATAACAAAGAAATATCTTAAATACTTTTCAAAATATTCTAGGAGTCAAGACACAAGGCCATGCTTTAGGAGAACACAGAAATGTAATTTGGGAGGAAAACTGGAACTACCCCTTCCCTTTAAAATCACTGAGCAAAACAAAGCAGCATTCTACTTCACATACTGACTTTACATACTTTGTGTATAATAGTTTGACTTTAAGAAGCAAAGATGGGACTCTCACTGTTTATTTATTTATTTAATTTTTGAGACAAAGCCTCGCTCTGTCACCCAGGCTGGAGCGCAGTGGCACAAGCTCAGCTCACTGGAACCTCTGCCTCACGGGTTCAATCAATTCTCATGCCTCAGCCTCCCAAGTAGCTGGGACTACAGGCATGTGCCACCATGCCCAGCTAATCTTTTTGTATTTTTAGTAGAAATGCGGTTTCACCATGTTGGCCAGGGTGGCCTTGAGCTCCTGGCCTCAGGCGATCTGCCTGCCTTGGCCTCCCAAAGTGCTGGGATTACAGGCATGAGCCACCACGCCCAGCCTCTCACTGTTTATTTTGAAAAATAATTGCACAGTCACCCATGTAACGTACCCCAGTTTGGCAAGCTTAATTGGGAGAGGTCTCCGTTACTTAGAAGAGCACCAATTTGACACTTTAATTCAGATAGTCCTGACTTCATTTTTGGGGAGCAACTTAGAGAAGTTCATTCTTCTCCACCCACCCCCCACTCATCCTGTTGATCCAGTCACAAATTTCACAAGCCTTTTTGTGCATAATTTGCACAACAATTACACCCAAATGGATCTCAACTGAGCCATCATTTCTGCAAGAAGACTGTGCAGTTTATCTATAGAGAAAGTTAAATCAAATTCATAGACATTTTTAAGTGTCTGTCAAATGTTTCCACATGTATTTACATGTGGTCTAAAACCCTAAGGGCATTGTGAGAAGCCACACAAAAGACCCAAATGAATGTTGTAAGGGGTATAAATCAGTTTGTTGTCTGAGCCACCCATTAAGGGAAATGAGTGGAACTTGGAGAGTCAGGCTTTCCTGTCCCTCTGGATCACGAGGGTCACTTGGAAAACAGTGAGTCCAACCCATTGGGGTGGCCACGTGGGATAAGACTTTACTTTCCTAACATAAAAGACAAAAGTCAAAAAAATAACTGGTTTCGGAATGAGCACTCCCTCCAAAGTGGAACTTAATACCACAGCAGACATTCACCCTGTGCAGATACAGGTTGAGCGCCCCAAGCCAAAAATCTGAAATCTGAAATGCTCCCAAATTTGAACCTTTTTGAGCACTATGTGATGCCACAAGTGGGAAATCCACACCCGACCTCATGTGGTGGGTCATCTATATCATATAAAATACTGTTTAAAATTTGAAATACTTCAGGCTATGTGTATAAGGTATGCAGGAAACATAAATGAATTTCATGTTTAGACTTGGGTCTTATCCCCAAGATATTTCATTATGTATATGCAAATATTCCAAAATTCAGAAAAATCTGAAATCTGAACACTTCTTGTCCCTAGTATTTTGAATAAGGGATACTCAACCTGTACAAGCAGTATGAATGTGTATTCCTATATTTTTTTTCTTTCTTAGGCAAAAACTAACATACAATATCTACTTCTGTACCTTGTTTTTGTCACTTACTAATTAGTATGTCTTGGAGAGCTTTTAAAAACCAGTACATAGACTTTGAAAGTTTCTTCAACTAATTTCACAGCTGTTATATTTTACTGTATAGCTACATCAAAATTGATTTAACCATTTCCCCGCTGACTGACACATGAATTGTTCCTAATCCTGTGCCATTACATATAATGCTACAATGGATAACCATGACATTTTGTACCGTGGGAGTATATCTGCAGGATAAATTCCCAAGAATGCAATTGCGAGTCAAGGATAAATGTGTTTCTGAATTTGACAGATATTCCCAAGCTGCCCTCCATCAGAGTTACAGCAACATAGAGCATGCCTATTTCCCCACAACCTTGCCAAGACAGTGTATTATAAAATTCCCAATGTGTTATAAAACCAACAGGTAAGAATGGTAACGAGGACAAGTTTTTTAATTTTAATTTTTGAGATAAAATAAAAATCAAGCTGTGAGCTCTGTCGCCCAGGCTGGAGTGCAGTGACGTGATCTCGGCTCACGGCAACCTCCACCTCCCAGATTAAAGAGATTCTCCCTCCCAGGTTCAAGAGACTCTCCTGCCTCAGCCTCCCAAGTAGCTAAGATTTACAGGCATGTGCCGTCACACTTGGCTAATTTTTGTATTTTTGTTAGAGATGGGGTTTCATCATGTTAGCCAGGCTGGTCTCGAACTCTTGGCCTCAAATGATCTGCCTGCCTCGGCCTCCCAAAGAGCTTGGGATTACAGGCGTGAGCCACTGCGTCCAGCTATTAAAAATAAATTACCTTGAGTTTAACTCAATCATTATCAATTGAGTTTGTTTTGGGTTTGGAGGTTAACCCTCCAGTGTGTAGAACTTCATATTTGCATTATTTTTGGCCTGTAACTTTCCAGTGACTGAGACTTCAAGATGTGCATTATAGCTTAAATCTTCTTATACATCTGCAACAGCATATGTATACACAACCCACTCAAAATTTGTGCAGTAATATTTCATTTGGGACACATTGTTTGTAAACTAATGCTATTTAAATTATTTGCAATGTAATCTCAACACATGTAAAAACACTTTACACTTGTAGGATATTGTTTTATAACACAAATTCTTGTGTACAAACTCCATTAACATTTTATTTATATACAGATCATTATTACCAGTTTTTGTTTCCCAGTTGAGAGTGGGGAGGGCATGGCCGGGCACGGTGGCTCACGCCTGTAGTCCTAGGACTTTGGGAGGCCGAGGTGGGTGGATCAACTGAGGTCAGGAGTTCAAGACCAGCCTGGCCATCATGGTGAAACCCCATCTTAAAAAAAAAAAAAGAGAGAGAGTGGGGAGGGTAGATGGGCTCCGAGTCTTTGCATTTGCCAGCATCCCGCAGTCTCAAATTTTTCCATTCAAAGCAAATACCTGTCACTTTCAAGAAGAACGAATGCTGCCTAAGTGCTCTCCGAATGCTGCCTAAGTGCTCTCCATATATTTGCAAAATGACATCAGGCCCCCCAGGTCTTCCAAGAACCAAAGAAAAAGTTCCACAAAAGTGAATCCTGCCACACAAACAGTCCCAGCATGTTCCAGCTCCTTTTTCGTTCCAGATTTAAAGGTCTGACACCAAGATGAGCTGAAGTCTAAGGCATCGACCACTGCCCCTGCTCCTACTCCCATCCCACCCAAAGCCTTGTCCAGAGAAAGCTCTTCCCAGCCTCAGGCCCAGCCATGGGATTCTCTGTGGGCCACAAATCAGTGGGGAGGTCTTTCCTGATCCTCTTTTATGCTACTCCAGGAGTCAAAGCCTCTCCTGGGACTTTTCAGGGAGCTTCAGAAGAGCCCTGGGCCTACACCAGCTCAACCAAGCTGCAGGGACCCAGCCTCCTCAGAAAGGTGAACGTGAGCCCAGTGCATCTAGAGGAGAATGAAGCCTTCACCCAGAACAGACTCTGGGAAGATGTTCCAGGCCCAGGGGAGGGTTTGGACTTCCAGACCTAAGTCACCTAAGCTGACACCAGGTCTCATCCATCCCAACCATTCCATTCTGGGTAGGAGGGGCCATAGATTTAACCAGCGAGCCTGCCCATCTGATGACCCCTCCCTCTGCTCCCTGGAAGGGCCTCCTCGTGGGCATTCTGTACCTACAGGTCTTGTTCTCTTCTGGGAACTGCCAGTGGTGGCAAGAGGTGGAACAATGGGTGCCAGGGCAGGGAGAGGTGAGTCTGGAAGGGAAGCAGAGGCAAGATCCATGGGGCTTTAGAGGCTTTGCCAAGGCAGCAGGACTGCTCCCAGGTTGTTGTCAGCTGTCAAGAGTGAGTGCACCTCCCTGGGCAGACTTCTGCTGCCCCAGTGCCCAGGGATAGACATGGGTTTGCTGCAAAATGAATGACACCTGGCCGACACTAAGCTGAAGCTTTCATTAGCAGCTTACACTGAGGACTAGCCACACAACTGACATTCCCTGTGTGTTTCCCTGGGTCTGCCTAATGTGTGCCCTGTGGAGTGATCAGCACCAAGAAAGCAGCAAGAAGTTCAAGTCCCAGCCTTGCCATGGCCTCAGGGTGCCCTCAAGCACAGCAGGCCTCAGTCTTCCCATCTGTAAAATGAGAGAGGTACACAAGATAGACTCGAAGCCTCTTTGCTGCCGGAGCCCGGTGTTCCTTTGAGTGTCTGTGTTCTCAGGCCCACAAAGGTCCTTTGTGTTTCGTAGGTGAACTGCTGTCTAGGAAACCCATTTAACTGTCTGTGTCCTGGGGCACATACATAAGGACTCACGTGGGCCCTATTTGTGTTTGTGCTGGGGGGAGGGGAGACCCTAGAACAATGTTCCCCACCCCACTCCCCTCCTCAATAGGCGGAAGCCACTGGCTTCCTCCTTTTCCTGACTCCTGCCTCCTGTGTGCCAGCAAGACTGAGGATTGGAGGGAGACAGGGGATGGAAAAAAACAATCCACTGTCCCCAGGTCTGCCCTTACCATAACCCTCCCCCCACCTCAAGTGACTCCAATCCCCAGCCTTGTGGGGGCCAGACTGGGGGGCCTGGAGGCTCAAAGGCAGAATAAATCCTCCCACCCCCTCTTCCCCGTCACCCCTCCCACCCAAGCCACCTCATTTCCTCTTCCTGCCCAGCACCGTCCCACACTGACCAGCACAGGCTGAGCAGTGAGGCCCACAGCATCTGACCCCAGGCCCAGCTCGTCCTGGCTGGCCTGGGTCAGCCCCTGGAGTATGGTCTTTCGGGTGCCCCCTTTCCTGCTCCCCATCCTCTTCTTGGCTTCTCATGTGGGTAAGTCTTCCCTGAGTCCCTCACCCCATTTCTAAGCCCTAAGGCCCTGATTTCCGCCTAAGAAACCCTATTATATCATAGAGACAGAAAGTAGAATGGCGGTTGCTGTGGGCAGTGGGGAGGACGAAATGGGGAGTTTGGTTTAAAAGGTACAGAGTTTCTGTAAGATTTTTACTCTGTTTTACAAGATTAAAAGAGATACAAAGACGGGGCAGGGTGCGGTGGCTCATACCTATAATCCCAGAACTTTGGGAGGCCGAGATGGGAGGATCACTTGAGGCCAGGAGTTCAAGACCAGACTGGTCAACATAGTGAGGCCCCCTTCCATCTCTGTTTTGTTTAACTTTTTTTTCTTTATCAATCAAAAAAAAAAGAATGGATGGTGGTGATGGTGGGACAACATTAGGAATGTGTTTAATCACACTGGGTTATATGCTGCTTACAAATGGTTCAGATGGTAACATTTATGTTCTACGTATTTCACCACAATAAAAAAAATTTGGAAAACAAACCCTATCATCACTGCCATCACTCTGATCCACTAGAAAGTGAGATCAAGACCTGGAAAACCCAGGCAAGTGCCAGAAATCACTGCAGCCTGGGATCAGGGGAGGAGTGAGGAGCAGCCATGTGTTGGGTCTGAGGATCCGTGGCGGACAGTTTTCAGGGGGTGTTCCTGCGGTCATTGTGTTGGATTCATTCAATTATTCACTGGACAAACATTTATTGAGTACCAACAACATTCCAGGACTTGTGCTAAGTGCTGGGCCATTAGTTGAGAGGCTGGCAACCCCCAGGTCTGTACAGAGATTAAAGGCTGCCAGCCTCCTATGGTTGTTATGGGGTTTAAATGAGAAAATGATGCAGAGCCGTTGGCTTAGTGCCCTGCACTTGGTAAGGGTTTCTAAATAAGTGGCAGCTGATTCCTTCAGTCTGCTGGTCCAAAGATTGGAACACAGAGGCTGCCTTTGAGTGGTTCAAGGTCTAGCACAGAACACAGGACAGGGGAAGAGGGCTAAACAGGGACAGACACAGGAGCCCTAGAGGAGCACTGAGGAGGAGTCAGCTTTCACTGTCTCGGGTAGGAGACAAAAAGGGAGTCAGGGAAGATTTCACTAAGAGGGGTGGTCTTCATTCCAGGCAGCCGGAACATAAAAAATGCAAGTCTCAGAGGCATGGAGGTGCATGGGTGAGAAGGGGCCTGTTGGGAACACAGGGAGGGACAGCATGGGAGCAGCACAGGGCTCAGGAGCATGGACATGATCCTGAGGGCAATAGGGAGCCATGGGAGGTCATAGGCAAAAAAATCACAAGGTCAGATTTGGTCTTAGATCACTGCCGAGGATGAGTTGCAGAAAGTGGGTGTGGCTGTTGGTATGGTCCACATACCAACAGTGAGTAAGGATGAGGGCCAAACAAAGGCAGGCTTGTGGGGTGGGGATGAAGTCAAGAAGCGTTCAGGAAACGATGTGCAGAATCCTGTGACTGATGGGGCAGCCAGCACAATGCTCAGAGGTGTGGACTTTAGTATCAGACAACCTGGCCCTGCCAGTTACTAATTATATGACCTTGGGCCAGTTACTTAACTTCTCTGAGCCTCCCTTTCCTGGCTATAAAACAGGGATAACATCCACCTCCCAGAGTCGCTGGGATGGTAAAATGAGACAACACCAGTAAAGTGCCTGGTGCATAACTGGCAGCCAATAAACATTAATTATCATGACAGTGGGAGTTTGTGTCTCAGGTGGCGAGTGCTATCCAGTGAGTCAGGGAGCACCGGAGAGGAGCAGGTTTGGCAAAAGCTGATGGAAATGCAGGTCCAAGCTGAAAGACCGTTCCTGAGTTATTGACTCAGAGGTGATGGTTAAAGCCAAGGGAGTGGATGAGCATGCTCCAGGAAGCCGGTAGAATTAATGACCATGACCCTCCTCTGTAAATGGAAAGAATATGCACTTCGCTGGTTGTGAGGATCAGTGGAAAATGGGGTCTTGGTATGTGGTAGGTAAATGCCAGCTTCATCTGCTCATGGTAGCCTTTCAAACAATATTAACTGATAAGCTAGGTGGCATTTATACTAGTTAACTGCTTGACAGTCAGCTGGCAGAGACAGAGAAGGAAGGGCTGGCGGAGGGCTGCCAAGTCCTCGAGCTGAGGCGGGCTCGCAGGCTCTCCACCGTCCAGCCTGGACTCTGACTCCACCTGGTCTCTCCTGCCTCAGCCTTACATCTTGTGCTTCAGCCACACAAGCCTGGACAACCCCCTCCACCTGCCATAATATTGCCACTGCAGGCCTTTGCCCAGGCTGTTCCCTCTGTCTAGGATGCCCTCTCCCTGTCCCTGACTTCTCCCCCTCCCCATTGCCCATGCCAGTGTGTCCTGCTCCAACTTCACCTCCCAGGAAGCATCTCTTCATCTTCCTGCACCCCCCTACCCAGGCTGGATCAGGGGCCCTTCTCGGTGCTCAAAAGCACAGCACCCTACATTTAGCAGCTGTGTCCATACCTGTTCCCCCAACTAGGGCATGAGCTCTTTGGAAAGCAAACAAAGACAAAGACCCACCTTGTGTCTGTGTCTGTCTGAGCCCCAGGCCTGCCCTGGCACTACACTTCCTGGATCTGGGCCCTGCCCAAAGCTTAGCTCCATTTCTCTTTGTTTTTCTTTTTTCTGGAGAACAGGGTCTTGCTACATTGCCCAGGCTCGTCTCAAACTCCTGTTCTCAAGCGATCCACCTGCCTCTGCCTCCTTAAGTGCTGGGATTCCAGGCGTGAGCCACCGCACCTGGCCTTAGCTCCATTTCTGTGCCACATCCTTCTGGCTGCAAAACTCAGCCTCTCCCATCTCAAATCCCAGCCCACCAGACCTTTCTAGATCTCCATTAGTGACAAAGGGGGGACCCATGGGACACTTCTGTTCTGGCTGGCTCTCCTGGCCTGCACTCTCGTGGTGGGGGCAGGGAGAAGTGGCTCACAGCGACCTTCGCAGGGCAGTTTCAGAGACGAGTGGGGAAACGTGACTGATAGAAAATAAAGGAAACGGAGACAGGGAGCACAGATCATTCTTTCTGAAAGCTGGGGCGAAAGGGAAGCCATCTGGCAGGAGAAGGGAGGGAACACAGCCAGAGAAGGATTTGTGGTTTTGTTTTTCTTCTTTTAGAATGAGGAGACTTGAGGGAAAAAGGCCAGTGCGCAAGGAAGGGAAAGGAGGGGGATGGGAATGCCTGATAAAGCGAAGCGCCTGTGGGGTCTGAGGGCCCGGGCAGGGGAAGGAAGAGGGGGGAAGGTGGGAGACCCTCTTCAGAGTGGACAGTGGATTAGTAAGACCAGAGGGCTGGGGCTCTGGGGCACCAGCGTTGGCTGGGACTACACTTGATCTTAGCCAAAAGGCCGAGAAGCGATGGCTGGGACTACAATAGAGTCACTGGTGTCCTGGCCCCAGGCGCGGCGGTGGACCTGACGCTGCTGGCCAACGTGAGACTCACGGACCCCCAGCGCTTCTTCCTGACCTGCGTGTCGGGGGAGGCCGGGACGGAGAGGGGCTCAGAGGCCTGGGGGCCGCCCCTGCTGCTTGAGAAGGACGACCGCATCGTGCGCGCCCCGCCCGGGCCGCCCCTGCGCTTGGTGCGCAACGGCTCGCACCAGGTCACCATGCGCGGCTTCTCTAGGCCCGCAGACCTCGTGGGCGTCTTCTCCTGCGTGGGCGGTGCCGGGGCTCGGCGCTCGCGTGTCATCTACGTGCACAACAGCTTTGGAGGTGAGTCTGGGGAGCAGGGCGGGTGGAGAATGGCGCAGGGGAAACCAGGCTGCTGACCCACCCTCCACCCCACAGCCCACCTGCTTCCAGACAAGGTCACGCACACTGTGAACAAAGGCGACACGGCTGTACTTTCTGCACGTATACACAAGCACAAGCAGACAGACGTGATCTGGAAGAGCAACGGTGAGAGGGACATTTGAACTGGTGGGGCAGGTAGACCCATAGTTCTGAGGCTCTAACACTTTCATCACCCGTGGGGCCCTTGGCTTTGGTCCCTGACACACGCGACCTCCAGGGCCCCTCCTCTGTGGTGGACTAGGTCCGGTGGGATGCACCTGAACCCATCTAATCTGGATCTCTAAGCTGCCCTCCTGCTGTACTCAGAGGCCCAGGAGCCTGTGGTCAGCTGCCCCTTCCCTCTTAGCCCCAAATGAGCATGATGTTACACCCTCATCCTTCACTCTCCCCTGGGAGTTAGCAGGTGCTGTCACATAGCCCACCTGGTGGAGAGCAGCAGCCCCTGAGGAAGAAGAGAACTGGTAACATCATGCCCAGCACAGGCAGGGCAGAGTCTAGCCTCTCCCAAAGAGTCCAGCCTAGATCTTTGATGTCCAAGACAGCCTCATGCTGAGGCCTGGGTAGATCTGTGAGACCTCAGCCCCAGGCATCCTCCACACTGACCCCTTGGCCATCCTATAGGAGGAAGCCGTTTTTCTATGTGGCCCCACAGATTCCTGCCTCAGTCCTCAGATCCACAACCCCTGGACTGACTCTTGCATCCCTGGGCTCCTGAGGGAGGAAGACCCTTCCCTTTGGCCAAGGGGGCTGCCTCCTGAGCTCTGGACCCCCGGAATTGACAGGAGAGGTGAAGAGGCACAGGCAGACCTGGGTCTCTAGGGTCTCTGTTCAGCCCAGAACAAAGAGGCAAGAAGCAGGCGGGGCAGGGCCTGGGACACTCTTCTAGGAGGGAGAGGCTCAGGGAAGAGACCCCAGAGTAGATGGCACTCGAATTGTGCTCAGAGGAGAAGTGGGAAGACAAAGAAGGCAGACAAAAGAAGGAAGGGCATTCCAGGAGGAGGGACTGAGAAGAGCAAGAGGGTCTGAAACACAAGGGTGTTTCTGGAAGAGAAGCAATCAATTCAGGAATTCAGGAATGTTAGGAGTCAGGCAGGCAGTGAAGAGGGATGGGGCTGGATGGCTTAGCCACGGCCAAATTGGTGAAAATGATGTCTAAGGAGCTGGATTTTGTCCTGAGGTCACTGGAGAACTAGGAGAGCTTCAGCAGGGGAGTCACAGAGGAGTCTGTTGTGAAAAATCACCCTGGCTGCTGGGTGGAGGAGGGACAAGAAAGGGTGAGACTGGAGGCAGACAGCCTGCTTGTGAGGCCCTGGAGGCCAGGACCAGGGCGGTGGCAGTGGGTGTGGGGAGAAGCAGACTGAATTAGGGGATGAGGAGGAGGTGGACTGAGCACCTCCTTGGTGATTTACCGGGTAGTTGGTGGAGCATGAAGAAGAGGGTGCTTCTGAGCTTTCTGGCTTGGGTGTAGGCATGGGGCCCATTGATGCAACCCAGGCAGAGGTGGGCAGAGAGAGGTGACAACCCTCATGTAGTGCTGAGGCCCCTGACCCATTCATGCCCCCCAGGATCCTACTTCAACACCCTGGACTGGCAAGAGGCCGAGGATGGGCGGTTCCTGCTGCCATTCCCAAACGTGCAGCCACCATCAAGCGGCATCTACAGTGCCACCTACCTGGATGCCAGCCCCCTGGGCAGCGCCTTCTTTCGGCTCATCGTGCGGGGTCAGAAGCAGAGGGCAGAGGTTGTGGGTAGGGTGGGAGGCTGGGAGCCCTATGGGTACTTCTTGTGGGTCCCCTGAAGCCCCTGGGTCTCCAGTCCTCAGCAGCAGTGGTCTGGTGGGTAAGGGTCAGCTGCTGAAGACACCCTTCCTCCAGATTGTGGGGCTGGGCACTGGGGACCAAGCTGTACCAAGGAGTGCCCAAGCTGCCTACATGGAGGTGTCTGCCATGACCATGATGGTGATTGTGTATGCCCCCCTGGCTTCACTGGCACCCGCTGTGAACAGGGTAAGGAGGAGGGGAGCTTGGACCCTGGCAGGAGAGGATCTCTGACTGGGAGAAGACCCTAGAATTATGTGGATGGAGCTTGGAGGGTGAGGGTGACAGGCAGGTCCTAAGCCCAGGGGCCCACAGAGGCTAATACACCCACACATTCTCTTTCTAGCCTGCAGAGAGGGCCGTTTTGGGCAGAGCTGCCAGGAGCAGTGCCCAGGCATATCAGGTTGCCGGGGCCTCACCTTCTGCCTGCCAGATCCCTATGGCTGCTCTTGTGGGTCTGGCTGGAGAGGAAGCCAGTGCCAGGAAGGTATGCTTAACCCACCCTCATGGTCCCTGACCAAGACAGGTGGCCACAAGCATGACCTGGACCCTTCACTCTGCCCCTAACTTACCAATCCCCCCCGGTCACCTGACCAGGCCCTCTACCCTCACCCTGTTGTATAACCTGCGCCTCATCTGTGCCCTCATTGCCTGCTGCCCCGTGCCTCTCTAATCATACCTCCTCTATTCCCAGCCTGTGCCCCTGGTCATTTTGGGGCAGACTGCCGACTCCAGTGCCAGTGTCAGAATGGTGGGACTTGTGACCGGTTCAGTGGCTGTGTCTGCCCCTCTGGGTGGCATGGAATGCACTGTGAGAAGTCAGGTATAAGCACAGTAGATGACCTCCGAGACCCCCCAAGATAAATTGGCCTTTACCAAACACATCTCCCTGGTGGAAGAGACGGTCCCTCCTTTCCCTGCAAGGCTCCAAGTCCTGCCCTCAGGGAGCTCAGGGTCTGGCAGGCAGGGAGCTCTGGCAGGGAGTCAGTCTGGTAGGGAGGCAGTCCAGCAGGGAGCTCACTGTCAGCCAGCCATACTGGAAAGGGCAGCAGCCCAGAGAGTGTGGGAGCGCAGAGGATGCCCCTGGGCAGTCTCAGCGGGGCAGAGAAGGGTCTGGAAGCAGGTGTGATCTGAGATGGGATATAAAGGACAAGAAAGAGATGGCTGAGGAAAAAACAAGAGCAAAGACTCAGGGGTTGGGAACTCAGGCTTGGGTGCCAGGACAGTGAAGTAGGGGGGTGGGGAAGTGGTCAGAAGAGGTCGAATCATGCATTTGAATGAAGGCCAGAGTCTGCATTTCCTGTAATGGGGCAAGAGGGAATTGTTGAGGAGGAACAAGGGGGTCAGATCTGTGTTGCAGAAAACGACACCGCTTTCTGGCCGGGGAGCGGGAGCAGGAGGCCCTGGAGGAGTCTGTACCCGGGGACCAGGAATGATGAGGCCTGGGCTAGTGTGCTGGCCGCGAGGATGGTGAGGGGCCTGCGGGCGGGTATTAGAGGCTATCAGGAAGTGGGGAGGTGGTTAGGAAGTAGACTCTGCAGCTGATGGGATGTGGGGCTGGGACGCTGGAGGAGTCATGCAGGCCTTTGCTGGTTTTCAGGCTGGAGGGACTGGGCATCCAATCCAATGAGGGGCATGTCTGCCCCTGTGGGAGCTCCAGGATGAGTGTCCTCTCTCCCCAGACCGGATCCCCCAGATCCTCAGCATGGCCTCAGAACTGGAGTTCAACTTAAAGACGATGCCCCGGATCAACTGTGCAGCTGCAGGGAACTCCTTCCCAGTGCGGGGCAGCATAGAGCTACGCAAGCCAGATGGCACTGTGCTCCTGGTCAGCCCCAATCACCCCAACCCACCAGCCTCACCGGCCGCCTGCTTCCTTAGCTGATCCCTAAGACCACTAGCCCCTCAGAACTTTCTGCAGGGTCCACCCATTGGCCTGACCATTGCTCAAATGAGGTCAGGCTGATTGGTGAGGGGCTGCCACTGGGCCTCTGTCCTGCTATCAGTCCAGACGGACACCTGGGTGCCTGCCACAGGGGTGCTCATTGCCTGTGACCTGTCCCATTTCCCCATCTCTTTTAGTCCACCAAGGCCATTGTGGAGCCAGATAAGACCACAGCTGAGTTCGAAGTGCCCCGCTTGGCTCTTGAAGACAGTGGGTTCTGGGAGTGCCGTGTGTCCACATCTGGTGGCCAAGACAGCCGGCGCTTCAAGGTCAATGTCAAAGGTCAGTGATGTCCTAGGTCCATGGGGGATGGACAGTGAGCAGAGTAGGCTCTAGCTGATCCTGCTTAGGCTGGAGATCCTAGCAGGAAGGACAAGGGCATCTGAAGTCATAGCCTAGCACCAGAGGAAAATGGGTTGTGGTCAACCAGAGGTCCAGGCTGGGCAGTGTCAAAGCAGGAGTACAGCTTAGACCCATCTGGAAAGGACATCCTGTGCCCCAGAAACTGGGGACACTCTCCAGTCCCACTTTTCCTCCTGCCCAGCCATGCTGCCCTCCACCAACCACCACACACACACAAATGTACCTTTAACTCTGTTCTGGGATGCCGCCTCCTGTCTCTGAGTCACCCCACAGACAGTGCTAGCACAGGGAGCACATGGGGCTGTGGACCTCAGAGGGTGACCAGCTTGGCTTCCTAGAAGTGGTGCATGCCTAGGAGTCTGCCAGGTAAATAAGGAGGGACTGCCAGTGCCCAAGATTGTTCGGACCAGAGCACCCCATCCTGGTCTAGGGCTCCCTTCGCCTTCTCCAGCTTCTCCAGCATCATAAGCCTTATAACCATTCACACCATTCACATCCCCGCCACCCTGACCCTGCTGTCCCTCTGCTTCTGTCCCCCTGCTCCTGTCCCCCTGCTATCCCACGTAAGCCCCTCTCTCACCTTCTGCTTTCTTGTTGCCATACTCTACCTCCCAGGTCCTCGCCATCTCCCCATCCTGTGACGGTGCGTCCCTCTCTGCCACCATGCCCCACCTTCTGCCTTTCTCTTCTCACTCTGCCCAGGCTTCGGAGCCAGACAACCTGGGCTTGAATCCTCTCCCCACAAATCCCTTGCCCCATCACCTTAAGCAAAGTACTTAACCTCTCTTACTTTCTCTCTCTGTGAAATGCGGATATGAGCACTTGATGGAGTTGTTAGGAAGATTCAATTTGGTGATGCACTTAAGCATTTAGCACAGGGCCCGATACAGGGTGTGTGCTCACTATTTGTCAATAATTACTGTTCTTATTTTTTAAAATGTCACCTAGTCCCAAGATTCTGATTGTCCTGTGGCAGCTCTCACATATGATTTGCGGCCAGCACCCCTCTTCTGACTCCAGATAATGATCTGGACTCCAGATAATGATTTGGTGGCACCTCCGTCAACTGGGGCATCTTCTCTGGAAGTCTGGTTTTGACGTTGGTGTGGAAAGTCACCGCTGTATGATTCAGAGGCCCATTTTCTATCCAGCCACTTTTTGGACATCTAATGCCCTGCATGAGCCAAAGGCACCGAGGGCTTCTCCACACCCAACCTTCATCTGCCCCACATCAGCACCGCCTCCTGCCATGCTCATTGCTGCCCACACTCCCTCAGCTTTCCTTCCTTTCCTCTCAAAAAGTCAATCTGGCAAACGTTTGGAAGAGGCAAGGGAACCTGTTAGAAGCACTAATGCAATAATCTGGAGAGAAAAGTTGAGGCCAGAATAGGAGCAGCGACCATGGGGTGAGGAAGCAGGGCAGGAAGACCAGGGCTGTTGGAGTAGAATGGACAGATGGGAGGCAGCCTGCTCACACAGATCTGGTTCAGCATATGGCTGTATCTCCTCCTAGTTGCGTGTCTTTAGGCAAGTTATTTGGTGCCTCTGAGTCTCAGTGTTTTCATAATGCAGGGTAATGAGCCCTGACGAAAAGGCAGTGGTGGAACTAGAGGTCATGCCTATGAAGCATATGGTGGGGAGCAGGCACTTCAGCACTGGTGGCTTCTTTCTTTTTTTTTTTTTTTTTTTTTGAGATGAAGTCTTGCTCTGTCGCCAGACTAGAGTGCAGTGGCGAGACTGTGGCTCACTGCAACCTCCACCTCCCGAGTTCAAGGGATTCTCCTGCCTCAGCCTCCAGAGTAGCTGGAATTACAGAAACATGCCACCACACCCAGCTAATTTTTGTATTTTTAGTAGAGACAGGGTTTCACCATGCTGGCCAGGATGGTCTCGATCTGACCTTGTGATCCGCCCACCTCGGCCTCCCAAAGTGTTGAGATTATAGGCATGAGCCACTGCACCTGGCCTTTTTTTTTTTTTTTTTTTTAAGTTAAGAAAGTGGTGAATGAGGGCAGGTGCAGAGAGCAGGATAATGCCCAGGCTGTCTCCCTGCCCTGGATTTCAGATCCTTCTGTCTATCCCCACACTGCATGGGAGGAGTGCTCACCCCCAAACCAGGTCTGGCCATGTCACTTCCTCACTTACCATCTTTTGGGACACTTTCATGTCTTTATTATTGAATCCCTGTGCCCCAAGCTACCCAGGGGCCAGAACTCTGTCCTCCCTGGGCCCTGGCCACTCTGGCCATCTGTTGAACTTGGTGTCCCCCAAGCCCAGAGGGTCCCCAGCTCAAAACAAAGATGCAGAGGTGGATGGATAGGCTCTGTGCCCATGCCTTACCCAGAGTCTCCTGGCAGTGCCCCCGGTGCCCCTGGCTGCACCTCGGCTTCTGGCCAAGCAGAGCCGCCAGCTCGTGGTCTCCCCGCTGGTCTCATTCTCTGGGGATGGACCCATCTCCTCCGTCCGCCTGCACTACCGGCCCCAGGACAGCACCATGGCCTGGTCGGCCATTGTGGGTGAGTGTGGGGAAAGCAAGGGCAGGAGAGAGCCGGGGAAGGACAGGGGTGTTGAGTAATAGTGAAGCGACACAGTGAGCAGGAGAGGGAGGGCAAATGGTGCAAGGGGGCTCAAGGGATCACGGCAGCTTCTAGAAGAGGTAGGGGCTGAATGATGTATACCACACCCTCCATTCCTAGTGGATCCCAGTGAGAATGTGACGTTAATGAACCTGAGGCCAAAGACAACATACAGTGTCCGTGTGCAGCTGAGCCGGCCGGGGGAAGGGGGAGAGGGGGCCTGGGGGCCTCCCGCCCTCATGACCACAGACTGTCCTGGTGAGAGGCCAAGAGTCATCCCTTCCTGTCCCCCAAGGGGTTACTGTCCTTTCCACCCCAGGGACCCCTGCCTTTCCAATTGGAAGTTATCCTTCCTTGTGTTCTGGGGATCACTGTCCTGTCCAGCCCCAAGTACCTACTGAACAGTTCTGACCCCTGACCTCTGGCCCCAGAGCCCTTGTTGCAGCCGTGGCTGGAGGGCTGGCATGTGGAAGGCCCTGACCGGCTGCGAGTGAGCTGGTCCTTGCCCTCGGTGCCCAGGCCACTGGTGGGCGACGGTTTCCTGCTGCGCCTATGGGACGGGGCACGGGGGCAGGAGCGGCGGGAGAACGTCTCATCCCCCCAGGCCCGCACCGCCCTCCTGACAGGACTCACGCCTGGCACCCACTACCAGCTGGATGTGCAGCTCTACCACTGCACCCTCCTGGGCCCAGCCTCGCCCCCTGCACACGTGCTTCTGCCCCCCAGTGGTATGCCCAGGGAGTGGGGATAGCTGGGCGGTGATGTGGGACTCAGGGACACATGAGACCCGGGAGACCCAGGAGGCTATAGGAGATTAATGGACATGGAGAGGACACAGGACACACCTAGGGTATCAGGCAGATGTGACCCCAGCAGGGACATGGGACTTGGGGAAGATCCAGGATACCATGAGGACACAGGTCACCAGGAGCATATGGGATTGGGATAGCATGGGGAGGTCAGGACTCATGGCTAGAACCAGGGTCATGGGAGGGCATGAGACTTGGGGAGCACAGGGCATGGGGGGATATGGAGAGGACTTGGGATACAAGAAGAACAAGGAAAAGCAGAAGCTTGTGGGTGAAGGTGGCCTGGGGGGATGGAGAGGAATTCAGCCTGGTGGGGAGGAGGAAGTTGGCAGGGTGGTGGACCCACAGAGCAGGGAGCACAGCTAGAGCAGATGTGTGCAGCCCCACAGCTACATAGCCCGGTCCTGTCTGAGCCTTGCCTTCTCGCCCCCATCTCCCTAGGGCCTCCAGCCCCCCGACACCTCTACGCCGAGGCCCTCTCAGACTCTGAGATTCAGCTGACATGGCAGCACCCGGAGGCTCTGCCTGGGTCAATATCCAAGTATATCGTGGAGGTGCAGGTGGCTGGGGGCACAGGCGATCCGCTGTGGATAGACGTGGACAGGCCCGAGGAGACAAGCACCATTGTCCGTGGCCTCAACGCCAGCACTCGGTACCTGTTCCGGGTACGGGCCAGCATTCAGGGGCTCGGGGACTGGAGCAACACAGTAGAAGAGTCCACCCTGGGAAACGGTGAGAGGGCAAGGCCCACAGGACCCCTGGGCCCTGAGCGGGGAGAGCTCAACGCAGTCTCCCTCCACATCACCCCTCCCGTGGAGCCAGGGTATCCCAGGCCCCTCCCAAAAAACACACAGCCCTGGTCCTGGGGACTCAGCCTTCCCTTCTCATGATCCACTGTCCCAGGGCTGGGAAAATGGTGTCGCCCCTCTGACACCCCTCATCCCTTCCTTCATGTGGCCCAAGTGATTTTCTGACAGTCCTAGCACTGGGATCTTTCACCTCTCCCTCTGTAAACACCATGGTGGCCTCTGGGTTCCCTGACCCAGGTGTCCCCACAATCTGCCCCTCTCACTGTGTCCAGGGCTGCAGGCTGAGGGCCCAGTCCAAGAGAGCCGAGCAGCTGAAGAAGGCCTGGATCAGCAGCTGATCCTGGCGGTGGTGGGCTCTGTGTCTGCCACCTGCCTCACCATCCTGGCTGCCCTTTTAACCCTGGTGTGCATCCGCAGAAGCTGCCTGCATCGGAGACGCACCTTCACCTACCAGTCAGGCTCGGTCAGTGACCCGCCCCTGCCCCCGGGTGCATGCTCGCAGCCTGTGTCTATGTTTCTATCTGTGTACAAGCAAGATCTTGTACACCTTGTGTGTATGTGCATGTGTTTGTTTTGCAGGTGTAAGATTACACTCAACAATGTTCAAGGGTACAAAATATAATTTTCTTTATTTCTCTAAAACTGAACTCAGCTCATGAGCCCATTTATATTAGTGGTGAAATATTGAATATTCCCAGTTCAAAAGATTTCCAGGTTTAGGCTCAATCAATTGGAGATATTCCTCTCCCTTCTTTTCCTTTTCCCTAGCAGTGATCTAGGCCTAGATAACAAGGTGATCCCATGGAGTGGCACTTGGGATTCATGCTGGCCTCTGTCCTTGCAGGCCTTTCTAGACTTGGGAGCCAGCCTCTGCACACATCTTTGGCTGATGTCCTTAGCCCTGCTGTGGCCACCTGCCAGTAGGCCAGTTATGCTGTGAACTCCTCATCCCAACCTCCATTCTTACAAATTCCAGGGCATCCTTTTGGAGACTTAAGAACTGGGCCAAGCGTGGTGGCTCACACCTGTAATTCCAGCACTTTGAAAGGCTGAGGCAGAAGGATCACCTGAGACGAGCCTGGCCAACATGGTGAAACCCCTTCTCTACTAAAAATACAAAAATTAGCCAGGCGTAGTGGCACACACCTGTAATCCCAGCTACTCAGGAGGCTGAGGCAGGAGAATCACTTGAACCTAGGAGTCAGAGTTTGCAGTGAGCCAAGATGCTGCCACTGCACTGCAGCCTGGGCAATAGAGGAAGACTCCGTCTAAAAAAATAAAAAGAACTGGCCAGGTGCGGTGGCTCACGCCTGTAATCCCAGCACTTTAGGAAGCTGAGGCGGGTGGATCACCTGAGCTCAGGAATTCAAGACCAGCCTGGCCAACATGGTGAAACCCCATCTCTACTAAAAATTAAAAAATTAACCAGACATGGTGGCACACGCCTGTAATCCCATCTACTCGGGAGGCTAAGGCAGGCGAATTGCTTGAACCTGGGAGGTGGAGGTTGCAGTGAGCCAAGATCACGCCACTGCACTCCAGCCTGGGTGACAGAGCAAGACTCCATCTCAAAAAAAATAAATAAGTAAAACAAAAAGAACTAAAGAACTGTAGGGGCTTCCTTATACCTTGTGATGGAGGCATATTCTGTGGCCTTCAGACCCACTGCCATAATCCCTTAACCCTTAGACAACTGTTTCTACCACTCTAGAACTGTGCCTGTAACCTCACCTATCGCTCCTGGCTTCCCTGTAATCCTGCTTGAGTTTTCTGTCCACCCACACCCTTCCGTCCCTCAGGCCCCCGCCTAGAGGTGGGGTGTGAGAGGAGACCTATTACTTCATCCTGTCACCTCCTTCCTTCTAACCTACCCCCCGCAGGTCCTGTCTCCTTTGAAGGCTTCCTCACTGTCATCACTTAGGATCTGAACTCTGTCCTTGGCCTTCCAGGCCTGGATTCTTGATGCTTACAGCTAAGCTTTGGCATTTCAAAAATAATAATAAAACAAAAAAGAAAACCCTTTTCTCTCTCAAGGGCTGACCCTTGTAATAGAAAGGCTAGTGTCTCTGCTGTGCCTAAAAAAAACCATTCAGAGGCCAGGCACGGTGGCTCATGCCTGTAATCCCAGTGCTTTGGGGGCCAAGGCAGGTGGATCACAAGGTCAGGAGTTCAAGACCAGCCTGGCCAAGATGGTGAAACTCCATCTCTACTAAAACTACAAAAATTAGCCAGGCACAGTGGCAGGCATGTGTAATCTCAGCTACTCGGGAGGCTGAGGCAAGAGAATCACTTGAACCCGGGTGGCAGAGGTTGCAGTGAGCTGAGATGCGCCACTGCCCTCCAGATTGGATGACAGAGTGAGACTCTATCTCAAAAGAAAAAAAAAAAAAAAAAGAAAATCCATTCAGAGATGAATTGGCTTCTTTGTTACAGGCTGTGTTGGCCCTGCCTCTGAGGTCAGTGCATGCAGAAAGCCCTCACTGCTGTGGTGTGGGAGGGTAATGAGTACAGATGTTGAGGGCAGGAGGTGGGCAAGCAGTCATTAACATACAGGGTATCATACTATATATCAAGATATATACCCCCAGCCTGGGCAACATGGCAAAACCCCATCTCTACAATAAAAGTAAATACAAAAATTAGACAGGCATGGAGGTGTGCACCTGTGGGCCCAGCTACTCAGGAGGCTGAGGTGAGAGGATCGCTTGAGCCCAAAAGCTTGAGGCTGCAGTGAGCTGAGATCATGCCATTGCACTTCCACCTAGGCAACAGAGCAAAACCCTGTCTCAAAAAAAGATAAAAAAAAGACATATCCCTGCTACCTGTGCCTGCATATGGATAGGAAATATATGTGCCCCATGTATGAGTGCACATATGCATCCTTTGTGGGTGCCCCCATGTGTGTCTGTCCCAAATGCATGTGTCCCTATACCTGTGCATCTTCAGGCCTGCATGTGTATATGAACCTATACACACATGCACCTACATATGGTGCTGCCGAAGACATCACGTGCATTTGGTATGTGCCTTTGGTAAGCACCAAATCAGTGCTTCATGCAAATCCCTGTGCCTCACGTCTTCAGCCTTTGCCTATCAAACTGGGCTCCAGTGCACTTAGGAAGACCCACCAGAAGGTCTGTCTTTTTTTTTTTTTTTTTTTTTTTTTAAGACGGGGTTTCACCATGTTGGTCAGGCTGGTCTTGAACTCCTAACCTCAGGTGATCCGCCCGCCTTGGCCTCCAAAGTGCTTGGATTACAGGCATGAGCCACCACGCCCGGCCTAGAAGGTCTGTCTTAACCCTTCTTCCAGTTCTCATATTGGCAGCTCCCTTGGTCCTGTTCACTTATTGCCTTTTCCTGCCATCAGCCCCGCCCATTTGGCCTCCTTCTACTCAGGGAACTAGACATTCCTCTTTGTTATGGTCTTGCTACATTCAGGTCCTGGCCTGCTTTTAGAGCTATGGAGAGACACCAAGTGTGTGGACAGGGTAATCTCTGCTTCTGCTACTGTGGAGAAGAAAACCCCTCCACTAGCTCCCAGTAGCTCAGGGATAAGCATGTAGTAGGTGCTCGATAAATGTACCCTGGCCAACCGCCCAAGGCTGGAATCCTCTCAAGAGCCTTCCTGGTAACACCCCCACACCCCCAAAAAAAGCCTAGTTGTGGGATTAGCGCAATCATAGGAAGCTCATTTCAATCCTTTTCTGTTTTAAATGTTAGAAATATCCTCCTTCCATTGACTCACATTGTGGCTTCTAGCAGCCTTACCGACAAGCCTTGGTTCTGCCTTCCAGAGCCCTGCACATCAGATCCCCCAGCTGCAGCCTCTGCATTTCTCTCCTTGGACATCTGTCCACTCAGCAGCCTACCTATGGCTGTTACCTATGATTCTGTCTCAGTTATGTCCTCTGTCTGCCTGTCTGTCCCTGGCCGACCACCAGGGTGCCCTCTCTCTCTGGGTCTCTGCCCACTTGTCTGACACGAGAACCTCTTCGAGTGCCTGTCTGTGCCTCCTTCTGCCCCGTTGACACTTGTGTGGACTGTCTACCCTCTTGTCCCATCCTGTGAAGGGTGAGGAGACCATCCTGCAGTTCAGCTCAGGGACCTTGACACTGACCCGGCGGCCAAAACCACAGCCTGAGCCCCTGAGCTACCCAGTGCTGGAGTGGGAGGACATCACTTTTGAGGACCTCATCGGGGAGGGGAACTTCGGCCAGGTCATCCGGGCCATGATCAAGAAGGACGGGCTAAAGATGAATGCAGCCATCAAGATGCTGAAAGGTCCACTGGGGTGACCCCTGGCCCAGCCCTGATGCTCTCCTTTGTCCCACACATCCCAGGCCCCACCTGGCTTCCTCCAGCAATTGACCCAGCCCTTGCCAGCCCTTTCTCCAAAAGTAATACTGGATTCTTTACACAGAGTATGCCTCTGAAAATGACCATCGTGACTTTGCGGGAGAACTGGAAGTTCTGTGCAAATTGGGGCATCACCCCAACATCATCAACCTCTTGGGGGCCTGTAAGAACCGAGGTGAGCCCCCAGTCCATCACCTACCCCTTCTTCCAAACCCCCATCCTCAGCCATCACCTCCACAACATGAGTAGCTTGCTGGGGGCTGCCAGTGACCTGTGCATCACCCTTGATCCTCTCATCCCTGTCTGTTACCATCGGGTGCCTGCTCCCACCCCCCGTTGCCTGTGTCTCAATCACCACGGTCGGTCTGTTTACCTCCCAGGTTATTTGTATATCGCTATTGAATATGCCCCCTACGGGAACCTGCTAGATTTTCTGCGGAAGAGCCGGGTCCTGGAGACGGACCCAGCTTTTGCTCGAGAGCATGGGACAGCCTCGACCCTCAGCTCCCGGCAGCTGCTGCGTTTCGCCAGTGATGCAGCCAATGGCATGCAGTACCTGAGTGAGAAGCAGGTGTGTGTGAATTGGGGTGGGTGGAGGGCAGAGGGGAAGCCACTGGGCCAGCCTCAGGGGAAGAAGTCAGCCAGCCCTGATGGGATGTGGGTACTGAGGTTCCTGGCCCAGGTAGGTGGGTAGATGCAAGCACAGCGAGGAGGAAGCAAGGCCAAGGGGCAGGTCTGGAGGAGGCGGGGATTTCCAGTGTGGAGGGTGCAGGTGTTGAGTGAGCAGGTGTAGATGCTAGCCTGGAACTCAGGAGAGAGGCCCAGGCTGGAGGCAGCATCTGCGTGTGAGCTTTCACCCCCACAGATGGTGCCTCATGGCGATGGGTCTAGTGTGATCCACTGGAGAGGGGGAAGGGCAGAGATCTGAGCTCAAGTCCGCTCAGGACTGAATGAAAAGACAGGGGGATGACCATCCAGGGGAATGTGAGACCAAGGGAAGGCATTTTATCTGTTGTTTTTTTTTTTTTTTTTGAGACTGAGTCTCACTCTTTTGCCCAGGCTAGAGCGCAGTGGCTCATCTTGGCTCACTGCAACCTCTGCCTCCCAGGTTCAAGCAGTTCTCCTGCCTCAGCCTCCGTAGCAGCTGGGATTACAGGCATCACCACCACACCCAGCCAATTTTTGTATTTTTAGTAGAGATGGGGTTTCACTATGCTGGCCAGACTGGTCTCGAACTCCTGACCTCGAGTGATCCACCTGCCTCAGCCTCCCAAAGTACTGGGATTACAGGGATGAGCCACTGCACCCAGCCGGCATTTTAAAGATAGTTAAGTTTTAAGTATTTTTGAAGGCAGAGGTGCAGGGGAAATGGCTAGTGCAGAGGGAGGGGCTGGTGGAGAGAGGTCTCTGAGGAAGCTGGAGGGCTAAGGGAGAGAAACTGGAACCCAGGGGAAATGAGGAGGGAGGGAGAGAAGGATGGAAAGAGGAGAAGGTACAGTGTGGCTACCACTGTCTCAGGAAAAGGGATCCAGCCTGAACTTGGCCACGGCCCAGGAAGGAGCAGGTGAGAGCCAACACTGATCTTTCTCAGATATGAGTCAGCTGACAAGATTGCAGCCAGGGGCTGCCAGGGGTACTGAAGGCAACGAGGGTGCCCTTACTGGCTTGACTGTCCTGAGCTCCCTCATCCCCAGTCTCTCCTGATTTCTGACCCTGCCTGCAGTTCATCCACAGGGACCTGGCTGCCCGGAATGTGCTGGTCGGAGAGAACCTGGCCTCCAAGATTGCAGACTTCGGCCTTTCTCGGGGAGAGGAGGTTTATGTGAAGAAGACGATGGTGAGTCTCATTCAACCCTCACCGTCAGGGCTTGTGCCTGGCCCTGCCCGCTAGGAGCCTCAAACAGGCCTTTCCTCCACACTCAGCCCCTCAAACCCATTCTCTCCTAGGGGCGTCTCCCCGTGCGCTGGATGGCCATTGAGTCTCTGAACTACAGCGTCTATACCACTAAGAGTGATGTGTGAGTGTGGGGTGGGAGGGCATAGGAGGGCTTGGCCCCCAAGAATCACACGGGCCTAACCTAGACACATCTCAGAAATGTCGTGGGTAGTCTAAGGCATGACCTGGGCTGTGTTCCAGGTGTGACACAGGTGTCCTGGGTATAGTAAAGTACCCAGTCAAGGCAGGGCTAGCTGGAAGAAGTCTCAGGTATTTCAGGGGTAAAGGTAGTTTAGGATTATGTTTGTGTAAGTGATGGGGGGATGCCTAGGAGAGGTTTGGGAATGCTGGTGGATGCTTCCTGCCATAGGTGGAGAGGTCACTCAGGAATTGCTCTCACCTTCCTCCCTGAAGGGCAAGGTTATACCCACCTGAGGATCTTACCAGAGCATGACCCCCCAAGACTCCCTCTCTGTGCCCTTCCCCTGCAGACAGCCCTCTTGGCACACTCCTCCTATCTCTCCAGGGATGTCTGTCTTGGTCTGAACCGACCCCCTGCCCCAAGCCCTCTGGCCTGGCCTGCATGGCTCACTTTACCACACTGATCGCCCCTCTGACCACTACATGCCTACTTCCTGCTTCTGCCCCAACACTCTCTAGATTCCCTCCACCCCCGTGAACTCTCTCCTCTGGTCTCAGGCCTGATGCACACTACACAGAGGCGGTTACAGTGTGAGGTGCAGTCAAGAGGAAGAGCTTTGGAGCCAGACTGCCTGGGTTTGAACGCTTGCTCTGCCACTAACCAGCTGTATGGCCTTGGGCAAGCCAGCTGACTTTTCAGTGCCTCAGTGTCTCCATCTGTAAAATGGCAAGAATAATAAAACGTATCATAGGGTTGGTGTGACGGTTACATGAATTAACATATATGTTAAATGATCAGTGCCTCCACCACAGTAAGTGCTCAATAAACATGTTAGCTCGGCTGGCTATGGTGGCCCATCTGTGTAATCCCAGTACTTTGGGAGGCTGGGCAGGCAAATCACTGGAGACCAGGAGTTTGAGACCAGCCTGGGCAACACGCAAGACCCTATCTCTACTAAAAATACAAAACATTAGCTAAGCATGGTGGCACACACGTAGGCAGGAGGACCACCTGATCCCAGAGGATCAAGGCTGCAGTAAGCCACTGCACTCCAGCCTGGGTGACAGAGTGAGACCCTGTCTCAAAAAAAAAAAAAAAAAAGTTAGCTCTAATTGAGTTGAGCCCGGGGATGGGGGCAGTATGAAGGAGCTTCATTGGGGCAGAGACAACAGCTGGCCAAGGCCAGATTCTTAAAGAATAGACACATGCAGGGCTGGGAAGGGCTGCACATCTTGGGGAGCTAGAAGCTAAACTGCTAGGGGCCAGGGCCTAGAAGACAACCAAGTACATCCTTTTTATTTCAGCTGGTCCTTTGGGGTCCTCCTCTGGGAGATCGTGAGCCTTGGTGAGTCCCTGACCCCCATTTCCCAGAGTGCCCCACCTTACCCCATGTGGAGCCCCGGACTGAGAGCACTTTGTCCCCTCCTGCAGGAGGTACACCCTACTGTGGGATGACCTGTGCCGAGCTCTATGAAAAGCTGCCCCAGGGATACCGCATGGAGCAGCCTCGAAACTGTGACGATGAAGTGTGAGTCACCCCGTCCTTGTGCTCCATGACCCTATCTCTGTGATGAGTGACCTCAGCTTTGATCCCCGTGAGCCCATCACCCCAGCTGACCTGACCCCTTATCTAAGCAATGCCGCCCTCACAGGTACGAGCTGATGCGTCAGTGCTGGCGGGACCGTCCCTATGAGCGACCCCCCTTTGCCCAGATTGCCCTGCAGCTGGGCCGCATGCTGGAAGCCAGGAAGGTGAGAAGACTGGGGCTGAGGTGACAGGGTGGGCTCACAGAGTGCTCAAGAGGACCCTCTGAGAGGGCCATGACCCCTGTCCCAACCACCCTGCCTGCCCAAACTCCCTCAGTGGGGGCCGTCACTACCTAGGCCGGGCCCCAGGATGCAGCCTGCCTTTCCAGCCCTCACTGGGTTAGGCACCAGGCCCTTCCAAAACTCTTCCAAGGCCACTGCTTAGCCCCAACAGCAAATCCCTCCCTCTGCTGAGGCCATCAGCCCATTCTTATCTGGGACACCTCTCCCTACCTGCCAGAGCCAGAGCAGAGTACATGAATGGTCACTAACCAGATGGATGAATAGGTGAATGAGTGATACAGTAACTGTATGAAAGTATGAATGAATGAATGAATGCATGCATGAATGCATGAATGAATGGAATTAGTGGATAGATGACACAATAATCATATGATTATGTAATTCAATAACTGAATCTACTAACCATTTGAATAAGTGAATTATCAAATAAATATAATGAAAAATATATCCAAATTAGTAAATATATGAAGAGTTCTTCAAGTAAATTAATGATTAAATATCTTAAGAATGAAGGAATGATCAAATAACCATATAAATGGGTGAGTCATCTAAAATGGCTTTTGAACAGATATAGTTAATAAATGAATGAATGAATGCATAACCCAAGAATTCATTGAAAGAGTACATGTAAAAACCCTCTTTAATAATGGCATTGGGAGCCTCTCACCTGAGGCCCCCAGCTGTGGCCTGATGCCTTCACTGCCCTAGGCTGGTAAAGGCCACTCTTGGCCATGGGGTCATCTTGAGTCTCCAGAACAAATCCATGGCAATTCAAATACCCCAACCACATGGAAGTCAAGGTGCCTGAGTCCAGACGCACTCCCATTTCTGGCCCCCACTAAAGCTTGCTCTGCCCCCAGGCCTATGTGAACATGTCGCTGTTTGAGAACTTCACTTACGCGGGCATTGATGCCACAGCTGAGGAGGCCTGAGATGCCATCCAGCCAGAACCTGGCTCTGCTGGCCGGAGCAAACTCAGCTGTCTAACCTGTGACCAGACTGATCCTTACAGCCTCTGACTTAAGCTGCCTCAAGGAATTTTTTTAACTTAAGGGAGAAAAGAAGGGATCTGGGGATGGGGTGGGCTTAGGGGAACTGGGTCCCCATGCTTTGCAGGTGTCTCATCACTATCCTTCCTTCTAGTTCAGCTGCCCCACAGGTGTGCTTCCCATCCCACTGCTCCCCCAGCACAAAACCCCACTCCAGCTCCTTGGTTAAGCCAGCACTCACACCACTAACATGCCCTATTCTTCAGCTACTCCCGCTCCCTGCCTGCCATTCAGAAAAAAATAAATGTTCTAATAAGCTCCATTCAATGTCTACCTTTTACTGCTGGTCAATCTCGGGTAAGGGGTGTAGTTAAACCCAAGAGAGAGAAATTGGGCTTTTCAGGAAAAGAAACACTGTCTGAGGCCTCAGCCGTCTGTTGAGTTTGCCTGTCCAGGATGGGAGGTGCTCTGGAAGACCCATTTTACACATATACCACCAGCCCCCACCTCTGTCCTGAACAGAAGGCCAGTTTTCCCCTGGTTTCTTCCCTGCTCCCCAGCTTCCATCAGTAACATGTCTCCCTGTATCTCTAGGCAGCAGCCAGCCTAGGATTCTTTGCTCCATCCAAACAGTCCATAGCAAGATCAGCTATAGCCCAGCCTCAACTCTGCCTGGCACACCTCAGCACCAGACAGATCCTGGCTTGTCTAGAGTTTCCTTATGGTCCTTCCCCTTTTCCTTATGCCTCCGGGCAGCCTTCCCTGGCTTGGTAGCCACTTCAGTGCCCAGTGTGTGAGCCCAAAAGGAGGAGGGCAGAGGCCACTCCCAACTTCAGCCAGCCACGGTAGGATTCCTTTGCCGTCTTCAGGGTCTCACAATGCTCTGGGAGGTGCTTCTCTCCCAGTCCTGAAAGTGAGTCCCACACTACCCCATGCTTGCAGCCTCTGGGCTTGCCTACTCTTTGGATTGCTCATGGCTGGCCTTAGATTTCTCTCCTACTGGTCCTTAAGAAACAAGATTGATTGTGTTTTATACATTTTTTCAGTGAATCAGAAGAAATCAAAGAAGGCATAACATGGTGTGGCACTGTGGTTAAGAGCACAGGTTCTGGGATCACACTGACCTGTGTTCAAGTCTGGTGCATGACCATCTGTGTGGCGTTGGTCAAGTCTCTGAGCTTCAGTTTTTTCCTCTAATAAATGGGGTTAGTAATAGCTACCTCATTGTTGTTCATGTTAAATGAGACCACACAAGCCCATCTTTCACAGCAGTGGGCCTGGGCCGCAGTAAGTACTCAGTGTAAGCTGATATCATTATATGCAAATGCAGGAAGCTGCAGGGGAGTAATGGTACACAAGGATGTGTATTTTGAAAATACTTGGATGGTTGGGGGAGGATGAATTTAAGAGGAAGTAATTAATTGAAGTAAATGGGAGGCTATGTAGGATGAGGGAGATGGGAACCGCTAGAATAAAACTTCACGTCAGATCCACATTCACTGCAAGAATATTGCCAGGTCCAGGGTGTGGGGATTAAACCGTTGTCTTTGATGGAGACCAATACGTAAACAAGGATGCCTCTGTGAGGTGACAGCTATGTTAACAAGCAATAAAATACAGTGGTGTATGCTCTAAGAGAGTGGGGGAAGCTGGGGAAGGCTTGAACAGGAATTGGAGTCAGGACAGTTTCCCAGAGAAAGTGACATTTTAATCTGAACCATGAAGAGGAAGCAAGGTTTCACCAAAGGAAGAGACCCTGGCACAGGAAACAACACCTGTAATATTTGGCATGTTCAGGAGCTTCAAATAGTTCTCTGTGGCTGGAGCAAAGGGAAAACAGAGTAGTGAACCCAAAGAGGTGATGGATGCCAGGCTGTGCTGAGCCTTATAAGATATGAATCTTTTATCCTGAGATCAGAGGAGACACAGAAGAGCTATAAGCAGAGGTGTGTCATAATGAGATTTGCATTTTTTAAAAAGGTCACTCTGGCTACCCTGTGGAGAACAGATTATATAGGAAAAACAGTAACGGTGAGGTGCATGACTAAAAATTAGATACCTTAGATGAGATGAATAAATTCCTAAAGAGACACAAACTACTGAAACTGACTCCAGAAGGATTCACCAAAGGATTCACTAAATAGACTGAAACAAGTAAAGAGACTGAATTAGTAATTAGAAAAACAATACTCACAAAGGAAAAGCACAGGCTCAAAGGCTTCAATGAAGAATTTTACCAAACATTTAAAGAATAAATACAAAACTCTTCACAAACTTTTCCAAAAAATAAAAAAGGAGACAAGACTTCCCAATTTATTCTGTGAGGCCAGTATTACCCTGATACCCAGAACAGACAAAGATTACACAAGGAAAGAAAACTACAGACCAATATCTCTTATGAATATGGATTCAAAAATTCTCAAAAAAAAAACTAGCAGGAAGAATCCAGAAACATAAAAAAATTATACATCATAATCAAATGGAATTTATCCCAAGAATGCAAAGTTGATTTAACATCTGCAAATCCATACATTATACCAATAGAATGAAAAACAAAAACTATATGATCATTTCAGTAGACAAAGAAAAAGTATCTGACAAAATATAATACCCTTTGTGATTAAAAAAAAAGCTTTAACAAATTGCAAACGGAATCTTTGTCAACCTGATAAAAGATATGTACCAAAAAAAAAAAAAAACCATAGCATCATATTTAACAGTAAAAGAATGAATGCTTTCTCCCTAAGATCAGGAACAAGACAAGGATATGTGCTCTCTTCACTTCTAGTCAACATCATACTGGAGATCCTAGCCAGAAAATTGAGCAAGGAAAAGAAATAAACAACATCCAGACTGGAAAGGAAGAAATAAAACTCTATTTGCAGATAACATGATAGTATATATAGAAAATCCTAAGGAATCCACTAAAAAACTAATATATGAGTTCAGAACAGTTGCAAGATACAAGATCAAAATGGAAAAAGCAATTTTCTTCTGTGTACTTGTAATAAACAATCTGAAAATGAAAATAAAACAATTCCATTTATGATTGCCTTAAAATAATATAATAATAAATTTATCAAAGACTTATACTCTTAACACTATAAAACATCACTGAAAGAAATTAAAGATCTAAATAAACAGAAAATGAAGCATCTCTTATTCATGAGTGGGAAGGCTTAATAGTGGTAAGATGATAATACTTCCCAATTGGTCTACAGATTCAATGCAGTCCCTATCAGATTTCAGCTGGCTGCTTTGTAGAAAATGGCAAACATTTTAAATTCATATGGCATTGCAAGAGACCCAGCCAAAATAGCCAAAATAATCTTGAAAAAGAGGAACAAAGTTGGAGGACTCACATTTCTAGATTTCAAAACTTACTACAAAACAACAAAAATCAAGACAGTGTGGTACTGGCATAAGGAGAGACATATGAGATCAATGGAGCAGAACTGTGAGTCCAGAACTAAAGCCATGTGTCTATGGTCAACTGACTTTCAACAGAGGTGCCAAGGCCATTCAATGGGGAAAGACCAGTCTTCAACAAATGGTGCTGGGACAACTGGATAGCCACATGCAAACGAATGAATTTGGACTCCTACCCAAACACCACATATAAAAATTAACTCAAAGTGGGTCAGAGACCTAATTATTAGAACTAAAATGATAAAGCATAGAAGAAAGCATAAAAGTAAAACATAATTACATCAGATTTGGCAGTCAGTTTTTAGATATGACAGCAAAGGCACAGGTAACAAAATAAAAAAAATACGTAAGTTAGAATTCATCAAAATTGAAAACTTTTGTTTATCAAAGGACACTGTCAAGAAGGTGAAAAACCACAGAATAGAAGAAAACATTTGCAAGTCATATATCTTATAAGAGACTTATATCTAGAATATATTAATATAAAGAAGTCTTATAACTCAATAGTAAAGTGACAGATAACCCATTATCGTTTAATGGACAAAGGATCTGAATAGACATTTCTCCAAAGAAGATAAACAAATGGCCAATAAGCACATGAAAAGGTGTTTAACATGATGAGTCATCAGGAAATGCAAATCAAAACCAATGTGAGATACTACTCATACCCACTAAGATGGCTATAATCAAAAAACATAACAAGTGTTGGCAAGGAAGAAAATGGAACTGTCATACACTGCTGGTGGGAATGTAAAATTGTGAGCCTCTTTGAAAACTAGTCTGGCAGTTCCTTAAATGTGGGAACTCTAAACTCTCATAAGACCCAAAAATTCCACTCCTAGGCATATATACCCAAGAGAAATGAGAACGTATGTGCACACAAAAACTTGTATATGGATGTTTATAGCAATATTATTCATAATAGCCAAAAAGCAGAAACAACTCAAATGTCCATTATCTAATGAATAGATAAATGGTATATGGTATATCCATACAGTGGAATATTATTCAGCCATTAAAAAGGAATGAAGGCCAAGCATGATGGTTTGTGCCTGTAATCCCAGCACTTTAGGAGGCTGAGGCAGGCAGATAGCTTAAGCCCAGGAGGTCGAGATCAGCCTGAGCAACATGGCAAAACCCTATCTCTATAAAATATACAAAAATTAGCCAGGAATGGTGGTGCATGCCTGTAGTCCTAGCTACTCAGGAAGATGAGGTGAGTGGATCAGCTAAGCCTGGGGGGGTCAAGGCTACAGTGAGCTGTGATCGTGCCACTGTACTCCAGCCTAGGCTATGGAGTGAGACTCAGTCTCAAAAAACAAAGGGGGGGGGTGCGTGAATGAACTACTAATGCATGCTATAATGTAAATGAACATTGAAAATACCATGCTAAGTGAAAGAAACCAGTCACAAAAGACAATGTATAGTGGTCATACTTCATTTATATGAAATTTCCATATACCACACATCTATAGAGGTAGAAAGTATATTATTGGCTGCTTAGGACTAGGAGGAAGTTAAGGAGCCAAGAGGATGAGTGTAAAAGGTACAGGATTTCTTTTCGAAGTGAAAAAAATGATCTAAATTTGACTGGTTACACATATCTGTGAATATACTAAAAACCACTGATTTGTACATTTTAACTGAGTGGGTTGTATGGTGTGTGAATTATATCTCAATAAAGCTGTTGTTTTTTTAAGTGAAGGCAAGGAGATCAGTGAAAGACTACTATAGCAGTGTCGGTGAAATGATGGTGTGGTGGTAGCACACTGAAAGAAATACCACAGAGAAAGGAGGGACAGGGGTTGGATATAGGACCTGTAAGAGAAGAGTCTAGGATTACTGACAAGCTTCTGTTTATTTGACGGGTGGGTGGTGATACCAGTCAGTCACTAAAAGAATAAAAACAGCTAATATTTACATAGTACTTCATTGCCCGGCACCGTTCCAAGCATTTTGCATGTATTCATTCATTCAGTCTTCAACAACCCTATTAGGTAGGCACCACTATTATTCTCATTTTACAGAGAACAGGACCAGAGAGGCTAGTAACTTGGCTCAAGTCTGATAGCTAGTAAGGGACAGAGCTGATTTATTGTGGGTTTTTTTGTTGCTCTTGTTTTGAGACAGGATCTCGCTTAGTCTCCCAGGCTGGAGTGCAGTGGTTCAATCATAGCTTACTGCAGCCTTGACCTCCTGGGCTCAAGCAATCCTCTTGCCTCAGCCTCCCAAGTAGGTGGGACTGCAGGCATGCACCACCATGCCCAGCTAATTTTTTAAAATTTTTTTGTAGAGATGGGGTCTCCCTATGTTACTCAGGCTGGTCTCAAACTCCTGGGCTCAAGCAATCCTCCTGCCTAAGCCTCTCGAAGTGCTGGTATTACATGTGTGAGCCACTGCATCTGGCCAAGAACTTATTTTTGTTTTTTGTTTTTTTGAGATGGAGTCTTGCTCTTGTTGCCTAGGCTGGAGTGCAATGGCATGATCTCAGCTCACTGCAACCTCTGCCTCCCAGGTTCAAGCGATTCTCCTGTCTCAGCTTCCCGAGTAGCTGGGATTACAGGTGACTGCCACTATGCTTGGCTAATTGTTATATTTTTATAACAATTAGAGACAGGGTTTCGCCATGTTGGCCAGCCTGGTCTGGAACTCCTGATCTTGTGATCCACCTGCCTTGGCCTCCCAAAGTGCTGGGATTACAGGCATGAGCCACCGCACCCAGCCAAGAGCTGATATTTAAACCTGGCTATTCGGGCTCCAGAGTCCCTCTCTTACCCACAGTACTATGCTGCTTCTCTAACACAGTGGAAAGGGCCAGAATAGTACACTTCCAAATTCACCACACACGTATCGATCACATGCTACGTTCCAGGTTGTGGGCCCCAAAGATACCCTCCCCCATCAGAAGGTCTCCACATTCCCATTGTGGCACTGAAGACCCAGAACCCAAATACAAACAAGTTAGCAAGCTGCAGGTCCAGAGCACACTCCTAAATGCTCAGCCTCGCCTGCCCACACCTGTTCCAGTCTCAGTTCTCACTGCTTCATTCAACAGCCATATTCTCACAGGAGATGGCCTAGGTTGGGCAGGGCTTGGAGCAAAAGACCTGCCCAGCAGCACAAACTTGTTTCCAGGGATAGAACAGAAGAGGCAAGAGGAAAAGCCCATTAGGAGGCGTCTGGAAAGGCTAATCCAGTGAGTACTTCATCCGAGGAGCCTCCCTACAACCCCCGTCCTGGCCACAAAAACGGAACTCCCACCAGTTGGCCTTGAGTCATTCATTCCTCTCCCGCCCCCAAGGAAGGGGTGATTTCCTGCAGGCAGCTCAGGCTCCTCTCAGGGGCTGTGCATCCCCTTATCTCACCCAAGGCCCTCTCCCAGGGCAGGGCAGGCAAACCAGAAGCTGGCTGCCATGGGGCTGGTCCTCGTGTTTCCTCAGCAGTCCTTGGATTCTGGGGTCAGGGAGAGACCCAGCAGCTCAAGGCCCACTCAGAAGCCAGAGTGTCTCACAGAGGGCAGAGGACAGAGGGCTGACAAAACTGGGTTCTCTGCAGCTCTCTCCCTTGGGGTTACCGCTGGGCAACTACTGCTCCTGTTTTCATTTACTTGAATTAAACCTCCAGGTGCCTGTTTTGAATGCAGACTCATCCAGCACAAGACTCACACCAGGCCCTGTGCCAGGCACATAATGTTAAATAAGTGAACGAAATGGAGGAAACAGCCATAACATGGTCCTAGTCAGAGGTATCTGTGCAGTAGTTAAAAGAACAGGCTTTGGAGTCAAACAGATCTGAATCCCAATCTCAGCTCCATCCTTTGATAGTGACTTTGAATTCACTGATTCCTTCTAAGGCTCAGCTTTCTCTTCTGTGAAGTGAGGACAAGGGCACCTAACAGGGTGGCTGTGTGATGAAATGAGACAATGCATTCCCACAGTGCTGGCAAACAGCAAGAGCTCCTCACTGCTAGGTGGCAGGATCCTGTCAAGAGAGAGGGTCAGGGAGGGCAGGCCCACTCCCACCCAGCGCCTACCCCAGGAGGAGGGGCTTAAGATGATAGTCCTGGCCAGGCGCAGTGGCTCACACCTGTAATCCAAGCACTTTGGAGGCCAAGGCAGGCGGATCACCTGAGGTCGGGAGTTCAAGACCAGCCTGACCAACATGGTGAAACCCCATCTTTAAATTTAAAAAATAATAAAATAAAAAATAAAAAGAAGACAGTCCCTGGTCCAGGAGCAGTGGCTCACGCCTATAATCCCAGCACTTTAGGAGGTGGGCGGATCACGAGGTCAAGAGCTCAAGACCAGCCTGGCCAACATGGTGAAACCCCGCCTCTACTAAGAATATAAAAATTAGCCAGGCGTGATGGTACGTACCTGTAATCCCAGCTACTTAGGAAGCTGAGGCAGGAGAATCACTTGAACCTGGGAGGCAGAAGTTGCAGTGAGCCGAGATCGCGCCACTGCACCCCAGCCTGCGCAACAGAGCAAGACTCTGTCTCAAAAAAAAGAAGAAGACAGTCGCTACTTGGGGATTCAGTTCTTATGTAGCTGTAGTGAAGGTACAGCATGGCATTTTATAGATAAAAAGAGGCTCAAGTTTCTGTGGGAACTCAGAGGAAGGAAAGGTTATGTGTGTGTACCCAAATGACCTCAAGGGGTGTCCTTGGGGTCCCCCTTTCATTTGTGTCTAATTGTTATGGCTCAGTTCCTACTCCACATCCTTTGGGAAGTGCATGCCTTCCTGTGTTTTTACCAGGACTCTCCAAGGGTTTATATCCCACAGGTGTCCTTACCTCCTTCCCTTTGTTCCTAAAGCACCATGAATGGAGGGTTTTGTGTACAGGACACTTTACTGATGTCTGGGCATGCTGTAGGGAAGCCAAGCACTCACAGAACAGGGAGCACACTGAGTATTTGGCATCATCATTCCGGAATTCTCCTGAGATAGTCCTAGCTGGAATTTCTCACTGGTTGACCTTTCTTCTCCTCAGATTGCTGTCTTTCATGTACCAGCCCTCTTCTGGTTTCTCTGGAGTTACCACAGGATATTCTAAAATTCCCATCTACTTCATTTCCCCCAAACTCAGCTCTCTAATGCTTCCCATCATGGCCATGCCCAAAGTGCCTCCCCTTTTTAAAGCAAAAAGGCCCATCCAGTTTGTTTCTGATCACAAAAGAGCTGCAGGGCCTCTAAAAGGAATGTGAAATTGTATTTCACTTTTAATTAGCCTTTCCCCCCCACTGCATATAGCTGGGGGGGATAAGAAAAGACTCCCAAGAAGTAGGGACTTGGGGGCACAAAGAATCACAAAGGAAGTTCCAACAGGCTAAGTGGGGTGGGTCTGTGCCTGGGGGAACAATGGGAACAAGGCCTTGTGCGTAGAAAGGGGATTGGGTATGGGGACTAGTGAATGGAGCATCCTGAGGGAGAGATTCCAGCAATGGGGGTCCTGTGCTGCAGCACTGTGTGATGAGCCTTCCTCATCTTGTGGAGCTGCAGAAGGATTTTAAGCAGGAAGAATATAAACAAATAAAAGCAAATTTGAACCTCAGAAAAAGCACTAAGGAGATACCGTTTGTCAACTATGAGAATGGCAAACCTAAAACAACATTGACTGGCCAGGTGCAGTGGCTCACACCTGTAATCCCAGCAATTTGGGAGGCTAAGGCAGGCAGATCACCTGAGGTCGGGAGTTCAAGACCAGCCTGGCCAACGTGGTGAAACCACTCTCTACTAAAAACACAAAAATTAGCTGGGTGTGGTGGTGGACACCTGTAATCCCAGCTACTAGGGAGGCTAAGGCAGGAGAATCACTTGAACCAGGGAGGCAGAAGTTGTAGTGAGCTGAGACCGTGCCACTGCACTCCATTCTGGGCGACAAAGTAAGACTGTCTCAAAAAAAAAAAAAATTGACAAAGATGTGGGGGAAATACAGCACCCTAACACACTGCTAAATTACAAACGGAACCACCATTTTAGACCGACGACTAGCAATGTTGAGAAAGAGATGAGGCGATAGAGAATCCTAGTGCCTAAAGCTACCTGTCCCAGATTTTCTGACTGGATAAAAATGGCAGGTGTTGGGAAATCCAAAAACATGGGGAGATAAAGGGCAAGGGCACAGGCACAGGCTCAAAAGAGTGAAGAGCTAGTTATCTTCCCCCCTCACTGCTCAGTGACATCATGTTAGCAGCTTCAAACAGGCCATGACGGAAATATTTACACCACAAAAAGCAGCAAATGCTACCAGACAGAACACCCCACCCCACCCCGGCCAGTCTGTCAGCACACTACAGCCCCGAGCCAATCCTCATCCAGCAACCCCTTGAGTTCTCTGAACAATGGCTACCCAGAGATCAAGTACCAGTTTTATAAGCCAGGTCCTTGGCCTTATATCCCAACAGGAAAGCCTAGGCCTGCTGAACACGGCTGGACTTTAAAGAGCCTGCAGGACTCCTTCACCACAGCAGGCAGACCTACGTGGCCTCCTTTCTCCTAGGCCCAATCCCAGTTCCAGCTTGATTTTCTAAAGAAATCAAGGCCTGGAGAAGGCAGCTTTTTCCAGCTGTGTGGAACCAAAGGAAAATGGGAAAATGACAGGACAGAGAGCAGACCTCCTCCCATGCAGAAGAGGAAAGCCCCTGTCTCAACTCTCTTGACAGTTATACACAAGCGCCTTGCAGGCCCTGCACCTTTGACCACTATTATACTGCCTCCTTGTAGAAGACACAGGACTTGGTAAGAACTTAGATGTAGGTGTAGAGGGAGAATGAAGGTTTGAGGATAACCCTCAGGTTCCAGGCTTAGGAGCCTAGGTAGCCCATGAGAGATGCAGAACAGAGCTTGAAGAGAGGACCTAAGGGCATATGGGAGTTAGTTATATTTGGGGCTCGGTGAGTTTGAAGTGCCTATGGGACAACAAATAGAGATGTCCAACTGAGAATCTGAAGTTCGAGAGACTGATGAGATCTCACAAGTTACCAGAGTGCAGATAGAGTTGAAGCCATGCGATCACTCTGGTAATAGAAAAGGCTGAGCAGGGACACCTGGAGGCAGCAAGATTTAAGAGAAAGAGCAAGCACAGAAGGAAACTGAGTGAGGATGTGATAGGAGGTAAGAGGAAACCAGGAGAATGTGAAACTGGAAGGATGAAGGTTATCAAGTGTTGAATACGAAGAAAACTAAGATGAGAGACACAATGAGATGACTGTGGCTGGCTGAGAGGGAAGAAAGAAAGGAGATAAGATTCAAGTAGGCAGGAGCCAGGGCCAGGCAGGGCCAGGCACACCATCGGAAGGCATTTGAGTGGTATTCTAAGTGGGGAATCTTTGGAGGATTTTAAGAGGGGAGTGAAGAAATCTGATGTGCATTTTAAACATATCTCTGTTGTGTGGAGGACAGCCTGGTGGGGTTGGGAATGAAGGCGGGGACACCAGTTAGGAAGCTATTACAGTAACCCAGACTTGGACTAGGATGGTAAGGGTGGAGGTGGTTAAACGTGTTCAGATTCATTTTGAAGGAAGGTCTGACAGGACTTGCTAATTAACTGGATGTAGAATGCAGAGTAAGAGAAGACAGGAATCAAGGAGTATGGAGGGTGTTGGTTCAAGCAACTGAGTAAGTGGTGATGCTATTTACAGAGGTAGGCAAGGCTAGAGGAAAAAAAAAATAAACAGGGTTGGGGCGGGAACAAGAACCAGAGTTTTATTTTGGCCACTTTAAGTATAAAATACTTGCCAGGCACGGTGGTTCACGCCTGGAATCCCAGCACCTTGGAAGTCCAAGGCGGGCAGATCATCTGAGGTCAGGAGTTCGAGACCAGCCTAGCCTAACATGGTGAAACCCTGTCTCTACTAAAAATACAAAAATTAGACAACCATGATGGTGTGCACCTGTAACCCCAGCTACTTGGGAGGCTAAGGCAGGAGAATCACTTGAACCCGGGAGGCGGAGGTTGTAGTGAGCCGAGATCACGCCATTGCACTCCAGCCTAGGCAACAAGAGTGAAACTCCGTCTCAAAAAAAAAAAAAAAAAAAAGAAGTATAAGATGATTTTAGATATGCAAGTGAAGAAGTCAAGTAGGCAGCTGGCTATCCAAATTTGGAGCCCAGGGAAGAAGTCCTAGCTAGAGATATTCTTTTTTGAAGTCATCAGCATATACATAGCATCAAAGCCATGGGACTGCATGAACACTAAAGTTGTGTTTCCCCTCTCACTTATCTCACAGAAGTTTGGGTAGCCCTTGACTGGGGACTGGGAAAGGTATCCAAAGTCATTACCATCAGTCCTTGTAACGTGAGAGCCAGGTACAGCTAAAGACAAACTGACTCAGGGATTGCTTGCAGAGAAATGGTGCCAGAGAAACTAAGACTTCACAGGAGGGTGGAAGGAGTTCCATCTATCTCCTCTAGCACCTCCCACAATTCTGTTAGCAAAATTAATTCAGAAGGAGAAAGAGAGGAAGGTGATATTGAGGATACTTAGTCTGTAGAGTCCAGCAATGGGAGCCCCAGCTGCAGCCTGAGGGGCCAAAAATGGGAATTAATGTGGCTCTGCACCCTCCCCCTAACTCACCTCCTGTTCCCATCCCCACCCACACAAGAGGCAAAGCTCCTTGAACTGGCATAAAATCCACACACAGAGCAGTCCCAAGAGGAGGCTTGAAGTTCAGTGACAGGAGATGGCCACAGCCTGAATGAAGAGCTGAGACCAGCCATCCACTGATTTTTTTTTTGAGACAGTCTTGCTCTGTCACCCAGGCTGGAGTACAGTGATACGATCTTGGCTAACTGCAACCTCTACCTCCTGGGTTTAAGAGATTCTCCTGCCTCAGCCTCCCAAGTAGCTGGGACTACAGGCAAGCGCCACCACATCTGGCTAATTTTTTTGTATTTTTAGTACCGATAGGGTTTCACCATACTGGCCAGGCTGGTCTCAAACTCCTGACCTCAGATGATCCACCCACCTCAGCCTCCCAAAGTGCTTGGATTACAGGCATGAGCCACCATGCCCAACCCTATCCACTGATTCTGAGCAAACAGGATAAAAGTACTGAAGACCACTGCGTCTCCAACTTCAAGGTACATTCAAACCATCTGGGGATTTTGGTAAAATGCAAGTTCCATTTTAACAGGCTTGGGGTGGGGCCTAAGATTCTGCATTTCTAACGAGTGTCCAGGTAGTGCTGTTGCTCCTGGTCTACAGACCACACTTTGGGTAGCAAGGGATTAGAGGCAGCCGTGGAGGCCACTCATAATGGAGAGGGCATGTCCAGTTCCAGGGAAAATGTATTTATTTATGCACAAAGTCACAGAACTATTAAAGTGGAAATAGCCACCATTTGGCATGGCTGTGAGACAGTCATTTCTCAGCAGATAACGCCTCCGAAGAGCACAGGATGGCTGGTACACACGTGGGTTCTGAAGACTTACCGCCTGAGCTTCATGTCTTAGTACGTATGTAATCTTGGGCAAATCTTTTTTTTTTTTTTTTTTAAGACAGGGTTTCACCATGTTGGTCAGGCTAGTCTTGAACTCCCGACCTCAGGTGATCCGCCCACCTTGGCCTCCAAAGTGCTTGGATTACAGGCGTAAGCCACCATGCCCAGCCTGTCTTGGGCAAATCTTTAACTTCTCTTCATCTCCGTTTCCTCATCTCTATAATGGAAATAACAAGACTATTGTGAGGACTGTCAATGGATATAGAGTGCTTAACACATGGCAGCATAGTAAGTGCTCAGGAAAGGTTGCTATCCTGATGCTATCATACCATTCTATAATCGTTAACATAGATACAGAGGATGACTCACCTTTTGGTACATAGCAAATATACAACCCCCATCTCGCTCCCACCAAAAAGCCTAGGTCCTCTCTTTCAATTTTCTCCTTCCCTCCTTCCCTCCTGCCCACTCCCCCTCCTCGGCCCCTGGCCCCAGTGTGGTCTGGATGGGCCCCAGAGGGGCAGGGACAGAGACAGGACGTGGGGCTGTATCTGACAGGAACCCGAGGGGCTGGCCTGGGAGGGGATTGGGGCCCGGCTTCCTGAAGGGAGGATGGGCTAAGGCGGGCACACAGTAGTGGAGAAGATGCCCTCCTGGGCCCTCTTCATGGTCTCCTCCTGCCTCTTCCTGGCCCCTCAAAACCTGGCACAAGTCAGCAGCCAAGGTGAGGTGCATAGAGGGTGGAGATCACCTATGCCCAGGAGGAGGGAGCCCTGGGAGGTAATGCAGGGCTCTGGGAGGGGAAGATAGAATAAGAGCTCTCCTGCTGGTCCCCTACCCTTCCACATAAACATGCTGGGAGGACCCAGGGCCAACTCACCAGCTGTTCATCAGATGTCTCCTTGCTGGCCTCGGACTCAGAGCCCCTGAAGTGTTTCTCCCGAACATTTGAGGACCTCACTTGCTTCTGGGATGAGGAAGAGGCAGCGCCCAGTGGAACATACCAGCTGCTGTACGCCTACCAGGGGTAGGTGCTGGGCTGTGCCCCACATTCCATATATCTTTCCCTGTACTTAGCTGAGTCCCACTCCAGCAGCTTCCCTGCCTATCAGAGGACCATTCTGAATGTAAGCCCTAAGTAGCCACTTTTCGAACAGTTGTAGTTTGGATGCATGTGGGCCCCAGCTCCAGCCCCTACATAACCCCTAATCCCACCTGTCCCAGGCAGTGAGAAGAAAAATTACAGTACTAGAGACAGAAGTTGGGCATGGGCCCAGGTCTGGTTCCTCAGGGCTCTGCATGGTGGCTGTGTAGGAGGGACCTCTGCTATGCCAACAGGGAGAAGCCCCGTGCCTGCCCCCTGAGTTCCCAGAGCGTGCCCCGCTTTGGAACCCGATATGTGTGCCAGTTTCCAGACCAGGAGGAAGTACGCCTCTTCTTTCAGCTGCACCTCTGGGTGAAGAATGTGTTCCTGAACCAGACTCAGACCCAGCGAGTGCTCTTTGTGGACACTGTAGGTAAGAGCCAACCTCCCACCATTCTGCCCCCTCCACTTGCTGCTCCCAGTCCAGCTCCTGGAATCAGACTTGTCTCTGCCCTTTTAGCTCAGCACAGATAACCCCATTACCAGACCCCCAGTGGCACCCCAAGACTCCCTGGTCATTCCTCCCAGCTTTGGCATCTATAGCTAGACCTGCCCCACAGATCATTTCACACCCATTCAAGAGTTACAAAATACCTACTATGTGCCAGACACTGGGCTAGGTGATGAGAATATGGAGAGAAAAAGGGATCCCTGCTTCAAGAAGCACTGAGTCTAGCAAGCCTTCATACTGCAAGGAAGTCACTGTCCTCATGAAGGAAGAACAGAATCAGGAGCCTCCCTAGCCTGCCCTCTGGAAGAAAGACAGTCTACAATTTTTGAATCCAGAAGCTGCCCCATTTCAGCCCCCAGCACCTTCTCTGCAGTCTAGAGGCTAAGCCATAGACTGTGGCACTCAGAGAGTTCTGATGTGCCCTGTCTTGCCCTCAGGCCTGCCGGCTCCCCCCAGTGTCATCAAGGCCATGGGCGGGAGCCAGCCAGGGGAACTCCAGATCAGCTGGGAGACCCCAGCTCCAGGTTTCAGTGATTTCCTGAAGTACGAACTCCGCTATGGCCCCAAAGATCCCAAGAACTCCACTGGTCCCACGGTCATACAGCTGATCGACACAGAAACCTGCTGCCCTACTCTGCAGGGGCTACGCTCAGCCCTTGTTGTGGACCAGCCTCCATGTTCTCAACCCACAATGCCCTGGCAAGATGGACCAAAGCAGACCTCCCCAACTAGAGAAGTATGCTGACCTCCTTCTGCCCCACCTCTTATCTCTCACCTCCAATCTTGCCCCAGGAAAGGACAGCCCATACTTTGGGGGTTTCAGACCTGGGATGGTCCTTGGAGAGTTAGTATAGGCTCAGTTATGAGCCATGTCTATTTAGGGGCTTCCTACTTTGGGTCATTTCCACTGGCAAAAGTGAAGGCTTTCAGGCCTCGAAATTAATGGAGATTTCCCAACAAAACCCTGAACACCACCTGAAACCCACCAACCTGGCCCCCAGTCTGTGTGTGTACCTATCCAGCAAGGAGCTGAGCTCTTCTCCACAGCAATGCTGTGCAAATGTAAGGGATGGAAGCTGTCTCAGCTGACAGGCAGGCCTAGATTGTGAAGCTGGGATTTTCCTCCCAAGGCTTCAGCTCTGACTGCAGTGGGTGGAAGCTGCCTCATCTCAGGACTCCAGCCTGGCAACTCCTACTGGCTGCAGCTGCGCAGCCAACCTGATGGGATCTCCCTCCGTGGTTCCTGGGGATCCTGGTCCCTCCCTGTGACTGTGGACCTGCCTGGGGATGCAGGTAAGTCGACAAAGGAACGGGGAGGTGGGGAGGGGATTTAAAAAGATCTCTGAGGAAGCTTGGGCTGGATCTGAAGCTCTGGGAACCATGGTCCTTTCTGATGACCTCGAGCTTGCCATTGGACAGGATGAACTGTGTTCAAGGAGAGAAGAGAGAATAGGAGTCAATGTTCTAAGTTATGTGTGTAGAAATTATCTAAACACCCTATACAGTAGGGGCACATGGGTCCTAATGGGACTTACTTCTTTGACCTTAGTGGCAATTGGACTGCAATGCTTTACCTTGGACCTGAAGAATGTTACCTGTCAATGGCAGCAACAGGACCATGCTAGCTCCCAAGGCTTCTTCTACCACAGCAGGGCACGGTGCTGCCCCAGAGACAGGTGAGAGCTGAACTGCTGATTGAGGTTGGTGTCACGGGAGTGAGCTACAGTCTTGCAGAAAAAAGGAACAGATTGTCCTTGGTCCTCTTCACTCTCCTCCCTTGTCCCAAAACCATACAGCTTCCAATGCTCTCTTAACTATTCTCTTATCCTCCAGTCAGTATTTTATCTTCTCAACCCCTCTCTATTCCCACTGGGAATGCTTTGGTTTAGTTCAGCCTTAATCATGTCACTGGGACCACTGCAACAGCCTACAGTCTAATTCACCTCCAATGTATTCCCGATGCTGCTAACAGAGTGATCTTTGTTAAGCTCAAACTGTGCATGACTTTTGTAAAGCTCTAACTTTGCATGGTTTCCCCTACTCAAATATGTACTGCAATTTTGCATTATCAAAGCCATAAAAAAATTTAGCCTGGTCTTCAAAGACTTCCACCAAGCACCTAACGAATCCTTCATCCTCTCCATAGCTAATCTATAACCAAGTTGTATTGATTTTACCTATTAACTATCTCTAAAATCTGCCCACTGGTCTATCACTGCCACTATCCTACTATAACCATCATCACTTTTCTCTTGAGCTACTGGAAAGACATAGTAACTGATCACCCTAAGTCTTCCTTCTTCACATAGGTACTGAAGGGGTCTTTTTGTTTTGTTTTGTTTTGAGATAGAGTCTTGCTCTGTTGCCCAGGCTGGAGTGCAATGGCGCAATCTCAGTTCACTGCAACCTCTGCCTCCCAGGATCAAGTGATTCTCCTGCCTCAGCCTCCTGAGTAGCTGGGATTACAGGCATGTGCCACCACACCCTACTACTTTTTTTAAGTATTTTGTAGAGACAGGTTTTCACCATGTTGCTCAGGTTGGTCTTGAATTCCTGGCCTCAGGTGATCCAACACCTCTGCCTCCCAAAGTGCTGGGATTACAGGTGTGAGCCACTGTGCCCTGCCTGAAGGCATCTTTTAAAAATGCAAAAATGAACATAACATTCCCTGCTTAAAAATCTTCAATAGCTTCCCACTACTCTTAGGATAAAGAAAAAACCTCCCATCTCAGACCCCCATGCCCAACCTAATATTGATTGATTGATTGATTGATTGAGGTGGAGTCTCACTCTGTTGCCCAGGCTAGAGTGCAGTGGTGCAATCTTGGATCACTGCAACCTCCACCTCCTGGGTTCAAGTGATTCTCCTGCCTCAGCCTCCAAGTAGCTGGGATTACGAATGTGTACCACCACACCCAGCTAATCTTTGTATTTTTAATAGAGATGGGGTTTCATCATGTTAGCCAGGCTGGCCTCAAACTCCTGACCTCAAGTGATCTACCCACCTCAGCCTTTGAAAGTGCTGGGATTAGGCCGGGCGCGGTGGCTCAAGCCTGTACTCCCAGCACTGTGGGAGGCCGAGGCAGGTGGATCACGAGGTCAAGAGATCGAGACCATCCTGGTCAACATGGTGAAACCCCGTCTCTACTAAAAATACAAAAAATTAGCTGGGCATGGTGGCGCGTGCCTGTAATCCCAGCGACTCAGGAGGCTGAGGCAGGAGAATTGCCTGAACCCAGGAGGCGGAGGTTGCGGTGAGCCGAGATCGCGCCATTGCACTCCAGCCTGGGTAACAAGAGTGAAACTCCGTCTCAAAAAAAAGAAAGTGCTGGGATTACAGGTGTGAGCCACCACACCCAGCCTAACATTTAATTTTTAAATATAAATTGGATCATATTATACATATGGTTTGTTGACTCACCTTTTTGTTTAATAGTATGTCTCAGAGATCATTACAAAACTATATAATTCATTCTTTTTAATAACTGCAAAGATATCCATAGGATACAGATGCCTGAGTGGACTAAAGGGTAGCAAAACTGCAGTCATCATTTCCTCTATCAAAACTTGCTCTTCCTGCCAGGTGGGTGGCCAGAGTGGCTGGATCACCTGAGGTCAGCAATTGGAGACCAACCTGGCCAACATGGTGAAACCCCGTCTCTACTAAAAATAGAGGGCCTTACCACCAGGCCCTTTATGTGAAAAAAGACCAAAAAAAAAAAAAAAAAAATTAGCTGGGTGTGGTAGCGCATGCCTGTTGTCCCAGCTACTCGGGAGGCTGAGGCAGGAGAATTGCTTGAATCCTGGAAGGGGAGTTTGCAGTGAGCCGAGATCACACCACTGCACTCCAGCCTGCGCAACAGACCGAGACTCCTTCTGAAAAAAAAAATTGCTTTTTCTTTATTGCCCCTCATCCTACCAGCTCAGTTTTCCTGGCCTGAAAAGTAGAAATCATCCTGGACTTCTCCCATTCCTATACCCTCCAGGCCTAACCAGAAATAGTCTTGTCATTTTTACCTTTTCAAAAACTCTTCAATCATCTCTTTCCCTCTATCCCACTGCCACTACCCTATTTTCACATCCTCAGCACTCTGCACATGAAAAACTACAAGAATGTCACAATGTATTTCTCAGCTTCTACTTGGCCCTCACGAATCCTTTCTACAGACTGTAGTTAGAATGATCTTCCTAAAGTACAAAACTAATTATGGGACTTCCCTGCCTAAAATCCTTAAATGTCTACATAATTACTACAAGATTAAGTTCATGTTCCCCAGAAAGGCCATAAGGCCATCCATGACATGGCCTGTAGTCTCACATTTACCACTTACCACCACGCCCTTTATGTGAAAATCATCTGCACCACTTAGAATTTCCCCCTAAGTACCACACTCTCTTATCTATGCACAACCATGTGCCTAAGATGCCTGTTTGTCCCTTTTGCCTATCCTATTTTTAGTCCAAAACCCAGTCTAAACATCAGCTTAACCAGGAAGCACTCCCTGGCCCTCCCAGTCTGGGTTGGATGCTCCCCCTTGATGCTCCCAAGCCAGTCTATGTACATCACAGAAAAACACCATGTTTGTTTTTCCATATTTCCCACCGAAATTAGATCTCTTTGAAGCTTATTCCTCTATGCACTCATAGGGCCTGGCACAGTACCAACTGGCACATAGTATCAATTATTTGTTGATTAAATGGGTAAACAAACCTATTTTAGTGATAGTGAGCCACTTAGGGGTTATAATCAAGAGGGAGACATGATTCATTTGTTCAATAAACAATTATTGAGGGTGACTTTGTGCAAGGCACTGGTGACAGACAGTGCAACGAATAAAATGGAAAAGGGGCCAGGCACGGTGGTTCACACCTGTAATCCCAGGACGTTGGGAGACTGAAGCAGGCAGATCACTTGAGGTCAGGAGTTCGAGACCAGCCTGGCCAACATGGCAAAACCCCATCTCTACTAAAAACACAGAAATTAGCCAGGTGTGATGGCAGATGCCTGTAATCCCAGCTACTCAGGAAGCTGAAGCAGGAGAATTGCTTGGACCCGAAAGGCAGAGGCTGCAGTGAGCTGAGATCGCATCACTGTACTCCAGCCTGGGCAACAAAGCAAGGCTGTCTCAAAGAAATTTTAAAAATAAATAAAATGGGCTGGGCGCAGTGGCTCACGCCTGTAATCCCAGCACATTGGGAGGCTGAGGCAGGCAGATCACTAGGTCAGGAGATCGAGACCATCCTGGCCAACATGGTGAAACCCCGTCTCTACTAAAACACAAAAAATTAAATGGGCATGGCAGCACACACCTGTAGTCCCAGCCACTCAGGAGGCTATGGCAGAATAATTGCTTGAACCCAGGAGGTGGAGGTTGCAGTGAGCCGAGATCTTGCCACTGTACGCCAGCCTGGGTGACAGAGCAAGACTCAGTCTCAAAAAAATAAAAATAAAAATAAATAAAAACAAATAATAAAATGGAAAAGGTTTCAGCATTGTTGGGGCTAACATTAGTAGAGGGGAGGGGAAAAGGAGGGAGAGACAAGCAAGTAAAGAAATAAAGCAACACAATTATAATAGAGACTAAAGGGGGGCGTGTGGTAGGCGGGGGAGGGGGTGTTGCTAATTTAAACTATGTGGCCAGGAAAAGCCTCACCAGGGAGGTGACAGATAAGCCGAGATCTAAATGGCAAGAAGGAATGAGTCACATGAAGACCTACAGTTAGAGCAATCCAAGGCAAAGGCAAAGTGCAAAGATAGGCATTTGGCATATCCATGGCACAGAAAAAAGGCCTGTGCGGATGAAGGGTGATAAACTGGCATGAGAATCATAAGAGATGAAAATGGCAAGGCAAGGCGAGACCAAATCACAGGGTCCTGTAGGCCTGGAGTTTGGGTTTTATTCCAAGTGGGATGAAGAGCCACTGAAGGATTTTAAGCAAAAAAAAAAAAATGACATAATTTGATTTGTATTTTTAAAAGATATGTTTCTCTGTGAATAAATAAGAGTAGAAGCAGGCCGGGCGTGGTGGCTCATGCTTTTGATCCTAATACTTTGGGAGGCTGAGGTGGGTGGATTACTTGAGGTCAAAAGTTTGAGACCAGCCTGGCCAACATGGTGACACCCTGTCTCTGCTAAAAATACAAAAAATTAGCCAGGTGTGCTGGTGGGTGCCTGTAATCCCAGCTTCTCAAGAGGCTGCGGCACGAGAATTGCTTGAACCCGGGAGACAGAGGTTGTAATAAGCCAAGATCGCACTACTGCACTCCATCCTGGACAACAGAGCAAGCCTCTATGTCAAAAAAAAAAAAAAAAAAAAAAGTAAAAGCAGATTCACCAGTTAGAAATTTGCCTTAATCCAAGCAAGGTATAACAGTGGTTTCGTCTAACATAGCAGTGGTAAAGATCAAAATAAATAGATTTGTGATATATTCTGGACATTATCACATCAACATTTTTGGAAGCAAATTCTGGTAGCTGTGTGCAGCACAAGTTGAAGGTAGTGGCAAAAACAGAAGCAGAAAAGCCAGTTAGGAGGCTATTATAATAATCTAACAGCAAAATAACACATAGGGGTAAAAGGAATGCTGTATGAGAACAAGCTAAAAATATAAGATATTTTTCTCCAGAAAGATGAGGGGTTTTTTTTTGTTGTTGAGATGGAGTTTTACTCTTTCACCCAGGCAGAGGCGCAATCTTAGCTCATTGCAACCTCCGTCTTCTTGTTTCACGAGATTTTCCTGTCTCAGCCTCCCAAGTAGCTGGGATTACAGGTTCCTGCCATCACACCCGGCTAATTTTTGCATTTTTAGTAGAGACAGGGTTTCACCATGTTAGCCAGGCTGGTCTCGAACTCCTGACCTCATGATCTGTCCGCGTCGGCCTCCCAAAGTGTTGGGATTAAAGGCCTGAGCCATCGCACCTGGCCAAAGGTGCTTTAATCTTTGAACTATGCATGCTAAGCCTGTCTGAAAAAAAAATATCTTTGAACCAATCCTGTGAGGTTGGTATCATTAACCCACTTTACAAATAGAAGGAAACTGGAGTAGAGATAAACCAAGTAACTTGCCCAAAGTTATTCAAAGGTAAGCCAAGACCTGAACTCAGTGAAAACCCATGCTGTTTTCACATGTCATTCTAGGCCTTTCCTCAAAGGGAAGAGGCCAGACAGCAAAGCTAACTTCAGAAAACATCATGGCAAAACAACAAAAACAAACAAACAAATGAACAAAGGGGAAAAAAAAGAAAGAAAACATCATGGCATAAAAACAGAGGAAAGCTCTGGAGGCCTGTCCAAGGAAGGAGTCAAATGATAATCCCTGCAGGCCATCGTTCCTGTGGGATGGGAAGCCTCAGATTATTCTCTGGGGCAGGGCTGATTCAGTGACTCTGTGGGACTGGGTCTTAGGTACCCCATCTGGGAGAATTGTGAAGAGGAAGAAGAAACAAATCCAGGATTACAGACCCCACAGTTCTCTCGCTGCCACTTCAAGTCACAAAATGACAGTGCTATTCACATCCTTGTGGAGGTGACCACAGCCCTGGGTGCTGTTCACAGCTACCTGGGCTCCCCTTTCTGGATCCACCAGGCTGGTAAGAACTTTCTTCCCCATTCTTCCCACATAGTTCCCACCCCCACTGAATCAGACCCTATACCCAGGATCCCCAACTCTGGCCCTTCTGACCCATGGCCCTGGTGGCATAATGCCTCATGCACAGAAAGGCTTAAGCTACTCCCTGCTGACATCCCTGTAGTGGGCCTCACCACCCCAAACTTGCACTGGAGGGAGATCTCCAGCGGGTATCTGGAATTGGAGTGGCAGCACCCATCATCCTGGGCAGCCCAAGAGACCTGCTATCAACTCCGATACACAGGAGAAGACCATCAGGACTGGAAGGTATGGTTAAGGAACAAATGCCCACAGACCTCACTACGCAGGAGATCCCTGGGGTTGACCATGCCTGTTAGCAGGAGTGAAAGTGTTTATGTATCTATGTCTCTGCTAGTACATCTATGTTTACTGCATTCAACTGGTATCTCTCTTGGGCATCTGATACTGCTGGCTACTCCTACTCAACATTTCTCTTCCGTTGGTCTTTGGGATATCAGTCTTCCCTGATTTTCTTCCTATCTCTCTGACTGAACTTTCTCACTCTCCTCTCCTGGCTCCTCCTGTCCAGCCTTCCATAAAATGCTGTGCTTTCTGGAGTCTCATCCTAGGCTCTTTTCTCCTCTGATAAAATAGATATGCTCTACCCAGGTGAGTGCTTCAACTCCATGGTTTCAATGGCCATACATGAAAAAATCACAATTTTACCATTCTAACTGCCATATGGAGAGGAATTTACAAACCACAGGCAGATTACCAAAACATCTGAAATCTGTTTCCTCATTGGTGAAATAGGGATGAAGCTATCTACCTTATGGAATTACAGTAAAAATTAAATACCGTATCTAAATACCTAGCATACTGCCTGGCATACGGAAGGTGCTCGATATACATTAAATATTAGTTTGTCTACTTTTATTCTCATTTGCCACACATATATAAAACTGTGTACAACATCTTATAAGATGGTTCTACCAAAACTTCCTCCCCTGGACATTTCAAACTCAGTGTATCCAAAATGGAACTCCTCTTCCTCCCGAAACTTTACTTTTTTATTGTGATATAACTTACATACAACAAAATATACAAATGTTCAACATAAAAGCTGTGCATGAGTGTACACCCATGTAACCGTAACCAGGATCAAGGTCCTCCGCCACCAAAGGTAATCACCATCCTGATATTACCACTGATTCATTTAGATTGTTGTTGAACCCTATAAAATGAAACCCTAAAGTTGAACTCTATAAAATGGAACCCTAAACTTACTTCTCTTCTGCTTCTTGTCTGGCACCACTACTTACCCAGTACCCAAGCCTGAAAGCACCCTTGACTCTTCCTCTGTTTCCCTTGTCCCTTCCCCCTGCTCATCAACAACCAAGCTGATGGCAATAAAGTACTAACAGTCCTCAAATTCCTACCAGGACTGCCTTAGCCTCCTCTGTGACCATCCAGCCTTCTCATCCATGTTTATAGCACCCTAAATCACTCTGTAGCACAAAACCCAGCATTAAATGCTTCTCTGGACTTCCATGGTGCCTTGCACTAATTAATTGTTGTGATTATCTACCTGTTTGGATGTCCCCCTCATTAGACAGGTAAGAGACCGTGTTTCATTGCTTTCTCCCCAGTGACTAACCCAATATTTGGAGTATCACACAGTTCATAAATGTTTGCTGTCTTCCTGCTTGTACACATGATGTTTGTACTCCAGCACCTAGCACAAATCTGGCATCCTCTGCGGCATGAGTATTATTTGTGGCATGGTCTGTGTGACTCCATCGCCCGCCCTGGGGTTGTGGTGAGAGCACCCGGCAGGGTGTGTGTGTACCGGGATCCCTGCCGAGGGTGTACCTGGGTGTTGGTGTTAGGATGCGTAGCTCTCTGAGGTGAGGACTGTGCTCAGGAGGTGGGCGCTGGCGCATTTCTCTCGGGCAGAGCGTGATCCCATTAGGGAGAGGCTCTCGGTTAGGGAGGCCTATCTTGTTTCTGCCGGGAAGCGTGTTTTCCGCAGGTGGTGCTCCCTGTGGGAAACTCCGACCGCGTGGGGATTCGGAGCTGCAGGACGTAGGTCAAACAGACGCCAGGCTGTCGAAGCCGCGACGCCTGGCCACCCGCACGCTTTTCTGCGTAGGTGGTGGAGCCGCCTCTCGGGGCCAGAGGAGGAACCCTGGAGCTGCGCCCGCGATCTCGCTACCGTTTACAGCTGCGCGCCAGGCTCAACGGCCCTACCTACCAAGGCCCCTGGAGCTCCTGGTCCGACTCAGCTAAGGTGGAGACCGCCTCCGAGACCGGTGAGGCAAGCCCTGGCCGCGCCAAAGCCGCACAGCGCCTGCGCCAGGGCCAGGAAGCCGGGTGCGGGAAGGGCGGGGCGGGGCGCGGAGAGGGGCGGGGCGCCGGGTGCGGCAGGACCCGGGCGCGGAGAGGGGCGGGGCCCTGGCAATGCGGGTCCACGGCTGCGCTGGTGCCCGCGGTGACCAGGGGTGGCGAGGGGCGGGGCCAGAACAGGGTCTGGCCGGCTGAGGGCGGGGCTCCGGCCAGGGTGGGCCGAGGTCTGACCCTTTTTGTCTCCTAGCCTGGATCTCCTTGGTGACCGCTCTGTTCCTTGTGCTGGGCCTCAGCGCCCTTCTGGGCCTGCTGCTGCTGAGGTGGAAGTTCCCTGCTCACTACAGGTCGGGTACCGCCCCTGCCAGGCAGGAGACGGGCGGTGGACGGGGCGGAGCCGAAGTCCTCTCAACAAGCATCCTCGGGTGGCTCTGTGACCCCAGCTCTCGGGCCACCGCCCGTGCGCACCTACGGCATTGCCGCTTCCTGCACGTCTCCTCTGGGACTCGCAACAGCTCCTTACACTCTAACACGCGCACTGTACCTCACACCTCACAGCCCTGCCTCCTGCTGCTCACTCGGCGACGAGGCCATCGTCCACCCTTCAGCCAAGACGCTCACCCAACCCCCATCCAATCGGCCATCAGGTCCCACCTCCTAAACCTCATCCAAGCAATGGCCCCCTTTCTCTAGCCTCACAGACATGACCTGTCTCACTGAAACAGAACCTCTTCCTCCTCCGATCTAGCCTCACACAGCCATCAGAATAATCTTTCTAAAATGCACACAGGAACCTGTCAATTCCCTCCTTACATCCCTTTAATAGCTCCCAGGACATAGTCCAGGCCCCCTATGATGACAAGCAAGGCTCTGCAAAATCTGCCCCTGCCCGCAAGTATTTCACCCGCTTCTACCCTGTGCATCGGCCTTTCCAAACTGTTGGTGGTTTTCTCCACAAGTCAGCTTTTACTTTTCCGTGCCTTTGCACATAATGTCCCCTCTGCCCGAAATATTCTCCCTGTCTGACTAAACCATTCATCTGTAAATAACTTTCTTCGCCAACTCTTAAGAAACCTTTCCTGACCCTCCCGTTTGGCCGCTGCTTTGTGCTCCAATACAGTACCAGTAGTGTTTTCCTGTGTTTATTTCTGTATATATGTTCAATCTTCCCTATTATACCTTACTTGGTCATCTTTAAATCCTTAGCACAGTGCCTGCCAAGAAGCAGGCCCTTAAATAAAAGTTATTAATGAGTGACTCATTTATGTGGGAAGACTAAGGCTGAGGAGAAATGCCATTGGAGGCTATAAACATGCAGGATAGAATGCATCCCACCTCCGTCCTTCATCTGCTGCTTCTTGAAAACTTAGCTCAGAAGTCAGCTCCTCCAGGCAGTGTCTTCTGATGGTCCTAGGCTGGTTCAAGTGCCCTTCTTGTGGGCTACCATCTCTCTTTGAACTTTTAATCTGCCCATATGTATGAGGAGACTGGAAGGTAGCCTCCATGCAGGTAGCCAGATGTAACAAAAAAGTTGGAGAAGTTGAAAGAAGCAGTCTGCTGAGCCAGACATACTCAGTTCCTTTTCCCCAATTTACCAGGTAAGTCACACGTCCTCCCCTGGAGAGATATGAGTGAGGTCAGTGAAGAGGCCTGAAATAGTTTGCTGATGTCCCTACATGCGGAAATATGAGGCTAAAGAATTGAGGTTTCCCCAACATTAAGTATGGATTCCCCTTAATCCATTCTTCTCCCAGAGAGACTACCCTCTCCAGTAACTTACTAATAAGCTCCACTGATTTTCTTTATTCAGCTAATTTAATGAACATCTACTATGGGCCAGACACTATTCTACACCCTAGAAATATAGGAGTGAACAAATAGACAAACTCTCTGTTCTCAGGGAGCATATGTTCTAGTGGTGTGAGACAGACAAAAAAAAAAATACATTTAACAGTATAATAAATGTACAAGTGCTATAAAGAAAAATGAAGTATAGCAGGAGATAGAGTGTGATGGGGAAGGGAAGTGGCACTACAGTAGTCCCCTCTTATCCACAGTTTCATTTTTTGTGGTTTCAGTTATACTTGGTCAATTAAGGTCCAAAAAAATTAAATGGAAAATTTCAGAAATAAATAATTCATGCATTTTAAATTGTGAGTAGCATGATGAAATCTCTTGCCATCCCACTGTGTCCCACCAGGGATGTAAGTCATCCCTTTGTCCAGCATCTCCCATGCTGTATACGCTCCCTGCCCCATAGTCACTTAGTGGCCATCTTGGTTATCAGATCGACTCACTGCGGTAGTGCAGTGCCTATGTTCAAGTAACCCCTATTTTAGTTAATAATGGTCCCAAAGTACAAGAGTACAAGAGTAGTGATGTTGTTGGCATATTGTTATAATTGTTCTATTTTATTATTAGTCATTGTTAGTATCTTACTGTGCCTTTTTTTTTTTTTTTTTTTTTTTTTTTTTTTT